>NC_143029.1:51335833-51493541 GCF_057628025.1 Oncorhynchus mykiss
TTACAGACAGTTTGCGCTGTTCTGTGAAGGGAGTAGTACACAGCGTTGTACGAGGTCTTATGTTTCTTTGAAATTTCTCGCATGGAATAGCCTTCATTTCTCAGAACAAGAATAGACCGACGAGTTTCAGAAGAAAGTTCTTTGTTTCTGGCCATTGTTTCTTTAATCAGGACAACAGTTTTCAGCTGTGCTAACATAATTGCAAAAGGGTTTTCTAATGATAAATTTGACAAAAAAACAAGCTTTTCTTTCAAAAACAAAGACATTTCTAAGTGACCCCAAACTTTTGAACGGTAGTGTATTCATATGTAAATGTATATATTCTTATTCAATTCCTTTACTTAGATTTGTGTGTGTTAGGTTGTTGTTGTGGAATTGTTTGATTAAATGTTAGCTATTGCTGCACTGTCAGAGCTAGAAGCACAAGCATTTCGCTACACTCGCATTAACATCTGCTAACCATGTGTACGTGACCAATAAAATTTAATTTGCTTTGATTTGAAATCTGAGCCTGGCCCAGCACAATCAAATCAATTGCGTTTGGACTCCTTCTAGTCATCTGTGTGTCTTAATTATTTAATCAAACAGTGCGCTTAAAGCATCAGACAAGCTCAGTGCATTTACAGTGCCTTGCGAAAGTATTCGGCCCCCTTGAACTTTGCGACCTTTTGCCACATTTCAGGCTTCAAACATAAAGAAATAAAACTGTATTTTTTTGTGAAGAATCAACAACAAGTGGGACACAATCATGACGTGGAACGACATTTATTGGATATTTCAAACTTTTTTAACAAATCATAAACTGAAAAATTGGGCGTGCAAAATTATTCAGCCCCTTTACTTTCAGTGCAGCAAACTCTCTCCAGAAGTTCAGTGAGGATCTCTGAATGATCCGTTGTTGACCTAAATGACTAATGATGATAAATACAATCCACCTGTGTGTAATCAAGTCTCCGTATAAATGCACCTGCACTGTGATAGTCTCAGAGGTCCGTTAAAAGCGCAGAGAGCATCATGAAGAACAAGGAACACACCAGGCAGGTCCGAGATACTGTTGTGAAGAAGTTTAAAGCCGGATTTGGATACAAAAAGATTTCCCAAGCTTGAAACATCCCAAGGAGCACTGTGCAAGCGATAATATTGAAATGGAAGGAGTATCAGACCACTGCAAATCTACCAAGACCTGGCCGTCCCTCTAAACTTTCAGCTCATACAAGGAGAAGACTGATCAGAGATGCAGCCAAGAGGCCCATGATCACTCTGGATGAACTGCAGAGATCTACAGCTGAGGTGGGAGACTCTGTCCATAGGACAACAATCAGTCGTATATTGCACAAATCTGGCCTTTATGGAAGAGTGGCAAGAAGAAAGCCATTTCTTAAAGATATCCATAAAAAGTGTTGTTTAAAGTTTGCCACAAGCCACCTGGGAGACAGACCAAACATGTGGAAGAAGGTGCTCTGGGCAGATGAAACCAAAATTGAACTTTTTGGCAACAATGCAAAACGTTATGTTTGGCATAAAAGCAACACAGCTCATCACCCTGAACACACCATACCCACTGTCAAACATGGTGGTGGCAGCATCATGGTTTGGGCCTGCTTTTCTTCAGCAGGGACAGGGAAGATGGTTAAAATTGATGGGAAGATGGATGGAGCCAAATACAGGACCATTCTGGAAGAAAACCTGATGGAGTCTGCAAAAGACCTGAGACTGGGACGGAGATTTGTCTTCCAACAAGACAATGATCCAAAACATAAAGCAAAATCTACAATGGAATGGTTCAATAATAAACATATCCAGGTGTTAGAATGGCCAAGTCAAAGTCCAGACCTGAATCCAATTGAGAATCTGTGGAAAGAACTGAAAACTGCTGTTCACAAATGCTCTCCATCCAACCTCACTGAGCTCGAGCTGTTTTGAAGGAGGAATGGGAAAAAAATTCAGTCTCTCGATGTGCAAAACTGATAGAGACATACCCCAAGCGACTTACAGCTGTAATCGCAGCAAAAGGTGGCGCTACAAAGTATTAACTTAAGGGGGCTGAATAATTTTGCACACCCAATTTTTCAGTTTTTGATTTCTTAAAAAAGTTTGAAATATCCAATAAATGTCGTTCCACTTCATGATTGTGTCCCACTTGTTGTTGATTCTTCACAAAAAAATACAGTTTTATATCTTTATGTTTGAAGCCTGAAATGTGGCAAAAGGTCGCAAAGTTCAAGGGGGCCGAATACTTTCGCAAGGCACTGTACTTGAGACATCTCTCAACGCTCTCTCTCTCTCTCTCCATGCCGCTTTCCACACAGACCTATAGTCCACCCCGTCACTCAAGGAGCACATTTGTTGTTGCTCGACCAAGAGACACTTGCTTTCAGTCTGCGTGGTCAATGCAGCACATGCAACAGTGTTGATGACAACGATGCTGTCTCCACTTTGCGTCATAATATAAACTTATAAGCATTCTATAATTACACTGTTATACTGAACAAAAATATAAACGCAACACGTAAAGCGTTGGTCCCATTTTTCATGAACTGAAAGATTTTTTTTTCCTTCTCCATATGCACAAAAAGCTTATTTGTCTCAAATTTTGTGCACACATTTGTTTACATTCCTGTTAGTGAGCATTTAATCCATACACCTGACAGGTGTGACATATCAAGAAGCTGATTAAACATGATCATTACACAGGTGCACCTTGTGCTGGGGTCAATAAAAGGACACTCTAAAATGTGCCATTTTGTCACACAACACAAAGCCACAGATGTCTCACATTTTGAGGGAACATGCAATTGGCATGCGAACTGCAGGAATGTCTAACAGAGCAGTTGGCAGAGAATTTAATGTTAATTTATCTACCATTAGCCGCCTCCAGTGTCATTTTAGAGAATTTGGCAGTACATCCAACCGGCCTCACAACCGCAGACCACGTGTAACCACGCCAGCCCAGGACCTCCACATCCGGCTTCTTCACCTGCGGGTTCGTCTGGGGAGTATTTCTGTCTGTAATAAAGCCTGTTTGTGGGGAAAGAATAATTATGATTGGCTGGGCCTAGATCCCCAGTGGGTTGACCTGGCTCCCAAGTGGGTGGGCCTATGCCTTCCCAGGCCCACCCATGGCTGCGCCCCTGCACAGAAATCTATAAATTAGGGCCTAATACATTCATTTCAATTGACATATTTCCTTCTATGAAATGTAGCTCAGTAATAGTTTGTGTTTTTTACATCAGCAAAGAGCTAGTTTGTATTTTCTTAGCAAGTTGTGGCTAAATCGTGTTAGCTGCTAATGCTAATTGCTAGATAGCTGGGTAGCTAGCTAATAAATGTACTGAGTCAGAGCAAACGTACCTTGCTATACAGCCTGATACCAGTGATGGTGTAGGCCTAAATCAGCATGTTGTTTGTGTAACAGTATCTTATAAACCAAGAAGGATTAAGTGAAGCATGAATATGTTAGCTACATGAAATAGCTAAGAGAAAACATTTAATGTAACCAAAGATTATAGAGTCCCCTAGGAATCACTTAGCAACACTTTGGTTTATACCCTATCACAATAACATTTTCATTCATTGTCATGTCAAACAACACTGTATTCTAAGTGCCCGCAAATATATTCAAACTATATAATTATAATAATCATTTTATTTCCATGATTCCAATAGTTCACCCAAGTGTTTTGATCTAAATTGCAAGTCAACTCGCAATTGCATTTAGTTAAGAATAACATTTGGTTAAAAATAAGGCCTTGATTTCTTTTGCCAAAATCGTGCAGCCCTATGTGGCAGTGTGGAAATGACCTCAAATGAGTGCAGGAAAAGCGTACATTTATGGGGGGTTAAAGTTTAATTGAACAGTATAAAACAATCAGAGTGCAGAAAGACCCATTGAAATCACTTAGAATGTATGTGTTTCCACCCTAGGGTCATGCACTACTCATAAAGCCAATTTAGAACTTGTATTGTAGAACTTGTACTTGTATTCAAAAACATAAAATACCATCATACCATCAAAAATGAGAAAAATATAGTGCTTTGATATTTTGGCCATATGACTCAGCCCTAGCAAAAAAACAATGGATGTATGTCTGCAGTGTTTCCCCTGCCCACATTATTTTCTAGGCAGGGTGCCCAAGGCCCCCAACTAAACATCCAGCGCCAATTTAACCAAACATTTCAATTCAAACCAATTGAAGCCATGTTGAAGAAAAAAACCCACTCTAATCAGTGTCCTCTCAGAAACAAGGGGTGGGTTTAGTAACAAAAACCCATGTGGCCAAATGCTGTGCTTTGTAGTAGGTCGTCTTCTCCTAGTTCCAGGCTAGTAGTAGTTCCCCTTTCACCTGGGAAGAGGGCGAGCCGAGCAGAGCATCTTTAGGGGAGGGTCTGATACAGTGGGAACAGATGTCTACCTAGTGCTGGGGAACATCTGGGACGCATGATGTACCTCTAGTCTACTGCCCTAGTTCTAGGCTATTTGAAGTGTCTGTTTGCTGTCTCTCAGTCATGATTGGAGTCTCCTGTTGACAGAAAGCAATACTATTGCCAAGTCAACCTACTTGCTGGCTTAAAGGTGTACTGTAGGTGTGTAGATGCCAAACATCATGTAGGCTCAATGTTTGACACTGGTTTTAATCCCTCCTTCCCTACCAGAAAGTAGTTTGAAACTAGTGAACCGTGAGATACTGGATACTGAATATTAGACACACACTTTTTAAAACCACCATACACCAGATACGTACTTACTTTGACTTTTGATATTCAGATATTGCATCACTTTTACCTGGTCAGTAAAAACCTTTGACTCTAAGGATACCAGACCAGGGTTCAAACAGTATGTGTTTTCTTTCAAATACTTTGCGTATTTGACTGAGCTTGCCAGTAGTGCCAGATGGCCGGGGTTTGCACTTTTTTGACTATTCCATTGGTTCCATTGAGCCAGCCTGGCAAGCTCAATCAAACTCCGCTGTTTGAAAGAAAACCCTGGTCTGCTGAATACCCAGGCCTGCCTTCTATTGCAGTCACATGAAGGACTGGGGGACTGTTTAGTGTTTATGGAACAGTTTATGAAGCAGGTTCCCTCCTGTGTTAGTTGAGGTCAGTGGAGATGCCAACACTTTGATGTGTTACCAATGTGCTTGGCTTTTAATGAATCCACCTCGGTTTATGCCTGCACGCTTCAGAAAACCATCAAAGCTGTGATCAAAGAGCATCATATGCAGCGTACCGGCATGGAATTATAACACCAAACATACACATTTGCATCCTCTGAACATTTTCACACGGACAGATGGACACGTGTACTGTGGGAGCACACACACAGAGGCGCACAGTCACATGCACGCACACACACGCACATGCTAACACAGGTACACACACACACCTGCAAAGGGGTGTGATGTAGGATATTTATGCAGCGTGACAGTTGTGAAAGGGCATGTGTAAGGTTAAATTACTGATCATTGAGATGGAGTAGCCTAATAAGTCAGCTTCTCTCCAGCTCATTAGCAACAACAATCCTACAGACCCTACAGTACATATGCTAGGCCTTGGCCCCTCGACCACCCTTATATACAGTATGCTGTGGGCAAAGTTTCCCCTCGGTACAGATCTACGATCGGCTAAATCTATCTAAGCTAAACCCTCTAAGGTCCAACGCCCATTTTCCCTTTTCATTCCAACAGATTAACTGAGCAGCACAATAACGAGCGATAAGCGCACGAGCACAGAAAGACAGACAGACAGACAGACAGACAGACAGACAGACAGAGCTGTGTTGCTCTTGCTGAATTTCATCATAGCCCTAGACACTGTGATGCAATAATTTTTCACACTGGTGTATCTGTACGGTATTGCTTTGTTGTTCTTGCTGCATCGTTGTCATGGCCCTAGACTCTCTTCAGACAGCGACGAGGAGAGTCTTTTTGCCATGTTCAGTGTGCTCTGTAATCTCTGTCTCTCTGCGAGTGTGAAGCGCAGCCCAGGCATGATCTTGTCATTGCAGATCTCTGGTGTATTCGGTACAAAGGGCATGGCTCTGTTCACACAGAGAGTCCATCGTCACTGAGAGATGTATTTTCAAGTATTGGGTGTTTAGTTGTTCTTTGGGGTATTGCCTGGGTTATTGAAAAGCACTTTGCCTATGTGTGTGTGTGTGTGTGTGTGTGTGTGTGTGTGTGTGTGTGTGTGTGTGTATGCTAGGGCTGCACCGTTAATCGTATTTCAATCAAAATTGTGATTATTGACATGCTCAATATCCATATTGCAAGAGGCTGCAGTATTTTGATACGCCACTTAGCCGTCTGTAACGCTAGTTACAGTTACTCCGTCGCTCCTCTTTTGGACGCTTCCCAATCCCACACACACCAAGCCCCGCCCCTGTCACTCAAGCAAACAGTTCCTAATGCTCGACATTCACTCTGCATGTGTTGATGGTTTGACCAAACAATAGATTTTTTCCCCAACAAGAATTAACATAGCATTCCACTTTTCTTCTTAATATAAATTCACGTGTTCTATTATTTTTACTACTCGTTTGTGTAATTTGCTATCTGCAAAACATTAGCAGTTGGAATTAGCAAGCTGCAAATGTGCCTAAGAAATGTGTGGTAGCACCTAATGCTCCACTGAGATAGGGCAAATCTTGCTAGCAAACCTTTCCTCAAATACAGACTGGTACCAGTGGTGGAGTACAACAGCTTGTTATTAATCAGAGTGGAAAAAGTGAAGAATATTCTAAAATCTTTGTCTGAATGTACCTATCTATTTAAATCGGATTTGGGTGCCCTCGGAAATACTGACCAACACTTTGGTTCCTACTGTCAACCATCTCATCCCTTACTTTTTCATTTGTAGTCATGCCCAGCAAAACTGCATTCCAAGTGCCCACTGTATTCCAAATGTTTTGCCCATATCGTGCAGCTAGGGTTGCCAACTTTTTCACTACCAAATAAGGGACAAAAGCTTGCGTGCCAGTGCACGGTGCCACGGTGCCACGGCGGTGTGGGTATGGTGTTGTGTGAATGAATGAATATACAGTGTATATTCTTATTCAATTAGAATGGCAAAACATTTGTATATTCCATTTCGCCTAAAGCTTTACTAAAACTGTATCATTATGTAAACTTATGTGAATAAACCTCAAAATAAATGATCAAAGAAATCACAATTTGGACCTTTACAGCAAAAAAAACAACGACTTTTCAAATGCAAAAGATGAGAAGAGAGCGGCATGAGTCACTCACCAAGTCTACATACAGTGCCTTGCGAAAGTATTCGGCCCCCTTGAACTTTGCGACCTTTTGCCACATTTCAGGCTTCAAACATAAAGATATAAAACTGTATTTTTTTGTGAAGAATCAACAACAAGTGGGACACAATAAAGTGGAACGACATTTATTGGATATTTCAAACTTTTTTAACAAATCAAAAACTGAAAAATTGGGTGTGCAAAATTATTCAGCCCCCTTAAGTTAATACTTTGTAGCGCCACCTTTTGCTGCGATTACAGCTGTAAGTCGCTTGGGGTATGTCTCTATCAGTTTTGCACATCGAGAGACTGAATTTTTTTCCCATTCCTCCTTCAAAACAGCTCGAGCTCAGTGAGGTTGGATGGAGAGCATTTGTGAACAGCAGTTTTCAGTTCTTTCCACAGATTCTCGATTGGATTCAGGTCTGGACTTTGACTTGGCCATTCTAACACCTGGATATGTTTATTTTTGAACCATTCTATTGTAGATTTTGCTTTATGTTTTGGATCATTGTCTTGTTGGAAGACAAATCTCTGTCCCAGTCTCAGGTCTTTTGCAGACTCCATCAGGTTTTCTTCCAGAATGGTCCTGTATTTGGCTCCATCCATCTTCCCATCAATTTTAACCATCTTCCCTGTCCCTGCTGAAGAAAAGCAGGCCCAAACCATGATGCTGCCACCACCATGTTTGACAGTGGGGATGGTGTGCTCAGCTGTGTTGCTTTTACGCCAAACATAACTTTTTGCATTGTTGCCAAAAAGTTAAATTTTGGTTTCATCTGACCAGAGCACCTTCTTCCACATGTTTGGTGTGTCTCCCAGGTGGCTTGTGGCAAACTTGAAACGACACTTTTTATGGATATCTTTAAGAAATGGCTTTCTTCTTGCCACTCTTCCATAAAGGCCAGATTTGTGCAATATATGACTGATTGTTGTCCTATGGACAGAGTCTCCCACCTCAGCTGTAGATCTCTGCAGTTCATCCAGAGTGATCATGGGCCTCTTGGCTGCATCTCTGATCAGTCTTCTCCTTGTATGAGCTGAAAGTTTAGAGGGACGGCCAGGTCTTGGTAGATTTGCAGTGGTCTGATACTCCTTCCATTTCAATATTATCGCTTGCACAGTGCTCCTTGGGATGTTTAAAGCTTGGGAAATCTTTTTGTATCCAAATCCGGCTTTAAACTTCTTCACAACAGTATCTCGGACCTGCCTGGTGTGTTCCTTGTTCTTCATGATGCTCCCTGCGCTTTTAACGGACCTCTGAGACTATCACAGTGCAGGTGCATTTATACGGAGACTTGATTACACACAGGTGGATTGTATTTATCATCATTAGTCATTTAGGTCAACATTGGATCATTCAGAGATCCTCACTGAACTTCTGGAGAGAGTTTGCTGCACTGAAAGTAAAGGGGCTGAATAATTTTGCACGCCCAATTTTTCCGTTTTTGATTTGTTAAAAAAGTTTGAAATATCCAATAAATGTCGTTCCACTTCATGATTGTGTCCCACTTGTTGTTGATTCTTCACAAAAAAATACAGTTTTATATCTTTATTTTTGAAGCCTGAAATGTGGCAAAAGGTCGCAAAGTTCAAGGGGGCCGAATACTTTCGCAAGGCACTGTATTTTTCGCTGCTCTTGACTGATTCCAGCAGTCCTTTCTCCTCTTGCAGAGCCAGAGAGAAGTCATCACATGACAAGTCACAGTTCCCAGTAATTTGAAGTTCATTTTTGATCAGCTCTGTGCTACATCGGTTTCTTGAGTCTGACATTTAATGGTCATCAGACAGAAAATCTTCTCTACAAAGGCATTTGAGTCTGGCACACTGAGGACAAATGAGACAATCCTATACATGTTGATCAAGTTGGCTTTCCCTAGGTTTTTGGAAAACTGCCACCTACTCACTGGTGGATTTTGTGGTATCCTGTCTGGCTTTCTGTATTTCCTCTCGGCTAGCACAAAACTCTTCATAGAGTTGGTCCATACTGACTGTCTCTGTCATTTTGAGGGCAACCACCACCTGCTCCAGGTCAGGGAAGGAGAGCTCCTCATAGAGGCCGATCAGTTTCACCATTACATGTTCTGGTGAGAAATCAAACCACTTGTCAATGTATGTAATGACAGTGTCATAGAACTTCACAAAGTCCTGTTGCTGCTTGGACCTTTGTGCTGACAATTGTTTGACCTTCAGCTGCTTGGTCTACTTAGAAAAAACCTTTTGACTTCCTCGTAAACATCTGTGATACAGAGCGTTGTTTCGTCCAGATTTTTTAGGAGTTGGTCAGAAACACACCCACTTTGTGGAAAATGCACAGATAAATCTCAGCAGCTTTCGTTTTTTCTTCATACTCAAAAATACTATTCAGTGCCACAGGACCGGTCTCCCTAAGGGACCTGAAGTATGATGTAAGAGCTGGCCAGCTTTGCTGGAGACGATCGACAGCTGGATGAAGAGAGAGCCATTGTGTGCAAACATGTCACAGAATTTCACGCCACTCAGTGTCGGGAAGTAGATACTGATAAGTGGCTGTAGATCTGTAAAACAATTGTCTCAATATCCACGGACCGCTGATCGCAGGCGTGCTTGCAGGCATTATGAGCTATGTGAGCTGGGCAATTAGCTTTCAGAATGCGATTGTTGGCACTGCTCAATAACTGGTAAACGGAGAGGTGTTTTCCAATTATGTCAGTTTCCACAGTAGACGTCACGGAGAATGCGTCACGATGAATGCGGCGATATTGCTAGCACCTTTAGCTAGCCTGTGTAAGGGGTGCGTAACTGGTGGCAGGGAAGTCAAACGCAGGAGAGCAGAACTTGGTGAATAGCCGGAGCAGTTTAATATATAAAACTAATGGCATACAAAACAACAAACACATGGGTACAAAACCCGTAGCGCACCAGTAACACATAGCACACGTACTTACATATAAACAATTCCCGACAAGGACATGGGGGAAACAGAGGGAAAATATACAACATGTAATTAGGGAATTGAAACCAGGTGAGTGTGAAAACAAGACAAAACAAATGGAACGTGTTGGTGTGTGTGTTTGTGCACGTGTGTTTACGAGCAGCTAGCCTATGCTCATTGGCAAACAGCAGCTGGCCCCTGAAGCAAGTGCCTTAATTACACTGCTGCATTTTAGCTGGTGGCAGATTTGATCTGAAATGGGGATTTTAACCCGCGGGCGGTATCGGTGTTATGGTAATTCACGTCTGGAGTAGGCAATGGGGAAATGCATAATAACTACAGTCAATGTTCATTGTTCCAGCTATCTGGCTTTTCTTCAGTCTTTAGGGTCCCTTCTGTTGATTGGGGATTCAGCCACTGACTGCTTGGATTGTTCGCATGTGTGTGTGTCTAACTCTGTGTGTCTCTCTCTTTCTGTGTGTGTCTACTCTGCGTTATTGCAGTCATTCTCTGAGAGCACAGTGGAACAGTAGATGATCACTCGAAAACCAGGGCAAAAGGCTAACCTCCCATTTCCAGTTGCAGTGCTTTATTTAGCCGACCACCTGACACGGTGATCCGTTGTGACGCCCAAATATGTTAGGGCATAATGCATCAAAGTAGAGGAGAGATTGACTGCATCGCTACTTGTCTCTCTGTGAGAGGTATTGATGTGTTGAAGGCACTGAACTGTCTGTTCAAACAGCTAACACACATCTCAGACCCCCATGCACAACCCACAAGAAATGCCACCAGTGGTCTCTTCACAGTCCACAAGTCTAGAATAGACACTGGGAAACACTACATAGAGCCATGACTACATGAAACTCTCTTCCACATCAAGTAACTCAAGCTAGCAGTAAAATCTGATTTAAAAAAAACAACTGATAAAACAACACCTCACAGCTTCAATGTAGACTGTGAAGAGAGAGAGACACACACACAAAACACTCGGCAGCAGCTAATGGGGATCCTAATAAATACTAAGCATCGTCCGTTGCTTTCCTCTGAGGTGCAATAGAGTGGAGTTGACTCAAACTCTACATGCACAGTGTAAAATCTATACATAACCCGCAAGACAAGCCACCAGGGTCTCTTCACAGTCCAGAACAGACTCTGGAAAACACACAGTACTACATAGAGCCATGACTACATGGAACTCACAGTGTAAAACCTGTGTCAAGAAACCAGATCTGGCAACGAAACCAAACTTCACAGGTCCTCTATTACTGGAAGGAATTGGTGTACATCGTTAATGCATAATGTTGTGCTTATACGGCATTGTGAGACTTGTCACAAGCATGTATGACCTCTTATAATGTATTATTATCATCTCATAATGATCCTGACGAGCTAAATACCAGCCATTTGGGTTCAGTTGAAAATGTCCTACATAGAGACCATTTTATAAACCCAAGCCTTACAATGCGACATCATAAAGACTCATGTGGATTATTTAAAATAAAAATACATTTTAAATGCCTTCCTCACCATCTTAAATGAGCATACCCCATTCAAGAAATTTAGAACCAGGAACAGATACAGGTTCTCTCCAGACCTGAATGCCCTTAACCATCACTTAAACATCCTATGGCGTTCTGTATTAGCATCGAACAGCCCCCGTGATATTCAACTTTTCAGGGAAGCTAGAAACCAATATACACAGGCAGTTAGAAAAGCCAAGGCTAGCTTTTTCAAGCAGAAATGTGCTTCCTGCAACACAAACTCAAAAAAGTTGTCACCTGGTTCACCAACTACTTCTCTGATAGAGTTCAGTGTGTCAAATCGGAGGGCCTGTTGTCCGGGCCCCTGGCAGTCTCTATGGGGGTGCCACAGGGTTCAATTCTTGGACCGACTCTCTTCTCTGTATACATCAATGATGTCGCGCTTGCTGCTGGTGAGTCTCTGATCTACCTCTACGCAGACGACACCATTCTGTATACTTCTGGCCCTTCTTTGGACACTGTGTTAACAACCCTCCAGACGAGCTTCAATGCCATACAACTCTCCTTCCGTGGCCTCCAATTTCTCTTAAACGCAAGTAAAACTAAATGCATGCTTTTCAATTGATCGCTGCCCGCACCTGCTCGCCCGTCCAGCATCACTACTCTGGACGGCTCTGACTTAGAATACGTGGACAACTACAAATACCTGGGTGTCTGGTTAGACTGTAAACTCTCCTTCCAGACTCACATTAAGCATCTCCAATCCAAAATTAAATCTAGAATCAGCTTCCTATATCGCAACAAAGCCTCCTTCACTCATGCTGCCAAACATACCCTCGTAAAACTGACCATCCTACCGATTCTCGACTTCGGTGATGTCATCTATAAAATAGCCTCCAACACTTTACTCAACAAACTGGATGCAGTCTATCACAGTGCCGTCCGTTTTGTCACCAAAGACCCATACACTACCCACCATTGTGACCTGTACGCTCTCGTTGGTTGGCCCTCGCTTCATACTCGTCGCCAAACCCACTGGCTACAGGTTATCTACAAGACTCTGCTAGGTAAAGCCCCGCCTTATCTCAGCTCACTGGTCACCATAGCAGCACCCACTCGTAGCACGCTCTCCAGCAGGTATATCTCACTGGTCACCCCCAAAGCCAATTCCTCCTTTGGTCGTCTTTCCGTTCAGTTCTCTGCTGCCCATGACTGGAACGAATTGCAAAAATCTCTGAAGCTGGAGACTCACATCTCCCTCACTAGCTTTAAGCACCAGCTGTCAGAGCAGTTTACAGATCACTGCACCTGTACTTAGCTATCTGTAAACAGCCCATCTATCTACCTACCTCATCCCCATACTGGTATTTATGTATTTATTTTGCTCCTTTGCACCCCAGTATCTCTACCTGCACATTCATCTTCTGCCGATCTACCATTCCCGTGTTTAATTGCTATATAGTAATTACTTCGCCACCATGGCCTATTTATTACCTTAAATTAACTAATTTGCACTCACTGTATATAGACTTTTTGTTTTCTTTTGTTCTACTGTATTATTGACTGTATGTTTTGTTTATTCCACGTGTAACTCTGTGTTGTTGTATGTGTCGAACTGCTTTGCTTTATCTTGGCCAGGTCGCAATGGTAAATGAGAACTTGTTCTCAACTTGCCTACCTGGTTAAATGAAAAATACAAATGTGCTTAGAACAGGTAATAAAGCATTGTTCCTGTTGAGCAATTATGCCCTAAATGTTCTGTGTACTCTCTACTCTGTATCAAGAGCTGTATCATGTGTTATGATAACAACTGGCCGTAGTCCACTATCTGATTCCCACGTAGCTCCTCTGGGTCAGCCTCCACTGTCTGGCCAGTATATACAGTGCCTTGCGAAAGTATTCGGCCCCCTTGAACTTTGCGACCTTTTGCCACATTTCAGGCTTCAAACATAAAGATATAAAACTGTATTTTTTGTGAAGAATCAACAACAAGTGGGACACAATCATGAAGTGGAACGACATTTATTGGATATTTCAAACTTTTTTAACAAATCAAAAACTGAAAAATTGGACGTGCAAAATTATTCAGCCCCTTTAAGATAATACTTTGTAGCGCCACCTTTTGCTGCGATTACAGCTGTAAGTCGCTTGGGGTATGTCTCTATCAGTTTTGCACAGTGAGAGACTGACATTTTTTCCCATTCCTCCTTGCAAAACAGCTCGAGCTCAGTGAGGTTGGATGGAGAGCATTTGTGAACAGCAGTTTTCAGTTCTTTCCACAGATTCTTGATTGGATTCAGGTCTGGACTTTGACTTGGCCATTCTAACACCTGGATATGTTTACTTTTGAACCATTCCATTGTAGATTTTGCTTTATGTTTTGGATCATTGTCTTGTTGGAAGACAAATCTCCGTCCCAGTCTCAGGTCTTTTGCAGACTCCATCAGGTTTTCTTCCAGAATGGTCCTGTATTTGGCTCCATCCATCTTCCCATCAATTTTAACCATCTTCCCTGTCCCTGCTGAAGAAAAGCAGGCCCAAACCATGATGCTGCCACCACCATGTTTGACAGTGGGGATGGTGTGTTCAGGGTGATGAGCTGTGTTGCTTTTACGCCAAACATAACGTTTTGCATTGTTGCCAAAAAGTTCAATTTTGGTTTCATCTGACCAGAGCACCTTCTTCCACATGTTTGGTGTGTCTCCCAGGTGGCTTGTGGCAAACTTTAAACAACACTTTTTATGGATATCTTTAAGAAATGGCTTTCTTCTTGCCACTCTTCCATAAAGGCCAGATTTGTGCAATCTACGATTGATTGTTGTCCTATGGACAGAGTCTCCCACCTCAGCTGTAGATCTCTGCAGTTCATCCAGAGTGATCATGGGCCTCTTGGCTGCATCTCTGGTCAGTCTTCTCCTTGTATGAGCTGAAAGTTTAGAGGGACGGCCAGGTCTTGGTAGATTTGCAGTGGTCTGATACTCCTTCCATTTCAATATTATCGCTTGCACAGTGCTCCTTGGGATGTTTAAAGCTTGGGAAATCTTTTTGTATCCAAATCCGGCTTTAAACTTCTTCACAACAGTATCTCGGACCTGCCTGGTGTGTTCCTTGTTCTTCATGATGCTCTCTGCACTTTTAACGGACCTCTGAGACTATCACAGTGCAGGTGCATTTATACGGATACTTGATTACACACAGGTGGATTGTATTTATCATCATTAGTCATTTAGGTCAACATTGGATCATTCAGAGATCCTCACTGAACTTCTGGAGAGAGTTTGCTGCACTGAAAGTAAAGGGGCTGAATAATTTTGCACGCCCAATTTTTCAGTTTTTGATTTGTTAAAAAAGTTTGAAATATCCAATAAATGTCGTTCCACTTCATGATTGTGTCCCACTTGTTGTTGATTCTTCACAAAAAAATACAGTTTTATATCTTTATGTTTGAAGCCTGAAATGTGGCAAAAGGTCGCAAAGTTCAAGGGGGCCGAATACTTTCGCAAGGCACTGTAAGTGCTGCGACACAGCTACTATTTTCTACTGCCCAGACTCTGTGTATCTTTATGGGCAGTTCATTTGATAGCCTCTTGCCTTAATGGGTCTCAGTTACGGTGTTTTGTCTTATCGTCGTTGTATGATTCTTAGCAGATCATTGTTTTTTGATTATTGATTAAATTTAGTCTAGTGTGTGTAGTTATGATGGATTACTACTTTGAGAGAAGTGACTGCAGCGGTGTCACCTAAGTGGAGGTGCTACACTTTGGTGGATGAGATACACACACACACACACACACACACACACACACGCATAAAGTTGGTCCCCAGTGCTGTAATGATTTTGACAGAAAGATACGGATCATCAGTATAATGAAGCCTCTGTGTTTTGACTGAAGCCAAAAGAGACTGTTGACTAGGCAATCTGAGTATCATCAGAGCGGTGGGAATTTGTCCTCATTAATCTTCAATAATCTCCCTTTGAAACACTAGGACTGCGTGCCAAATGGCACCCTCTTCCCTACATAGTGCACTACTTTTGACCATTGTCAAAAGTAGTGCACTACATAGGGAAAGGGGTGCCATTTGGGACACATCCCAGTTGTCTGAGTCATACTTGTTCTTTTCTGTTTGGTCCCTTTGAAAAAATGAGTCTTTTACTGATCCAACTGGAGCTTGGCTGTGGATGAATACACTTTGCTGGGCAATGAGTGTGTGTGCGTTTGCACGCGCTTGAAGATGAGGAAGCATTTAGACAGTGTGGGGTTTTGATGCTCTAAATTCCAGTATAGTTTTATTTTACATAACAAAGAGTATGTAATGGTGTGTGTGTGTGTTTAATTAATTGACCTGCTAGTTTTGTGTTTTACTGTAAACTCACGCCTCTAGTTTTCTCCCTTGAGATCTCTCTACAGAGGCTGCCAGCTCTCTCTGTGCTCTACCCCATGGCCTGTGAACTCACATTACATCATGTTCTTGATCTCTCAGCCGTGGTACTTGATTAAGATAACAGAACTGTGAAAAGAATATTAATAATACTGTATATGTATCAATAGCCATTAAAAGCTGGTCGAATTGAACTGAGCTAGGGCTTTCATGTTCTTGATCTTTCAGCTGAGGAAATACACTGAACAAAAATATCAATTCAACATGTAAAGTGTTGAATTGATGAGCTGAAATAAAATATCCCAGAAATGTTCCATATGCACAAAAAGCTTATTGCTCTCAACATTTGTGCACACATTTGTTTACATCCCTGTTAGTGAGCATTTGTCCTTTGCGAAGATAATTGTCTTGATAATCCATCCACTTGACAGGTGTGGCTTATTAAGAAGCTGATTAAACAGCATGGTCATTACATAGGTGCACCTTGTGTTGGGGGACAATTAAAGGCCACTGTAAAATGTTCCGTTTTGTGTCACACAACACAATGCCACAGATGTCTCAAGTTTTGAGGGAGCGTGCAATTGGAATGCTGACAGTAGGAATGTCCACCAGAGCTATTGCCAGAAAATGTTATGTTTATTTCCCGTTTCCAACGTCGTTTTAGAGAATGTGGCATTATATCCAACCAGCCTCACAACCGCAGACCACGTGTAACCACGCCAGCCCAGGACCTCCACATCCGGGTTCTTCACCTGCATGATCATCTGAAACAGGCCACCAGGACAGCTGATGAAACTGTGGGTTTGCACAACTGAAGCTCATCTGCGTGCTCGTCGTCCTCACCAGGGTCTTGACCTGACTGCATTTCGGCATCTTAACCGACTTCAGTGGGCAAATACTCACCTTCTATGGCCACTGGCACACTGTAAATGTGCTCTTCACATATGAATCCCGGTTTCAATTGTACCGGGCAGATGGCAGACAGCGTTGTGTGGGCGAGCAGTTTGCTGATGTCAACGTTGTGAACATAATTGCATTTTATTGCTGGAAGTTTGATTGCACAGAGATACCGTGATGAGATCCTGAGGACCATTGTCATGCCATTCAACTGCCGCCATCACCTCATGTTTCAGCATGATAATGCACGGCCTCATGTTGCAAGGATCTGTACACTATTTCTGGAAGCTGAAAATGAACTGCATACTCACCAGACATGTCACCCATTGAGCATGTTTAGGATGCTCTGGATCGATGTGTGCGACAGCATGTTTCAGTTCCCGCCAATATCCAGTAACTTAGCACAGCCGTTGAAGAGGAGTGGGACAACATTCCCCAGGCCACAATCAACAGCCTGATCAACTCTATGTGAAGGAGCTGCATGAGGCAAATGGTGTTCACACCTGATACTGACTGGTTTTCTGGTCGAGGGCCCTACCTTTTTGTTGTTGTTGGTATCTGTGAAATCCATAGATTAGGGCCTAATTTATTTATTTAAATTGACTGATTTCCTTATATGAACTGTAACTCAGTGCAATCTTTGAAATTGTTGAATGTTGCGTTTTGGGGGGTTTTGTTCAGTGTAGATAAATAATATAAGATGGCACTATGAAAAAAATAGCTTTTTCAATGGTATATCCTTGGACTGATTCTGAGAGAATTCTCAGTTTTCAGTCCATCGGGCAATGACTACTATAGTGTTGGGTATGACAGCAGCTGAAAATGTGTCTCCCTGGATAGTGTGTAGATCATGGTTGAGTGGTATTGGATGTGAGGCTGACCAGACCAGATAAGGTTTCAGCTGTTAGGCTGTGTATGGTACTCCCTATCTCCCCTAAATGTTCACTCGGATAGCGTGACACCTTTCCTAATGGCTAAAGATGCAGGTGACAGAGAGTAGTGGCAGCTTGTGTATCCTTTTAGTTGGGAGGCACCTAGTGCAGTGCTGCAAGCCCAAATATTAGTTTGGTCCTTCAGGTTACAAGATTTCCATTCATTTAAAGGGATAGTTCACCCAAATTACAATGTTAGTTGTAAGAGTTTGTTCCCACTTGAATGTAGTCTATGGAGTTAGCCACAGTTCAGATTGTTTCTTTAACACTCAATTACATGATTAGATGTTACTTAGAGGGTAATGAATGGCCATTTGGAACACACTAATGTTGCCTCTCGTTCCATTAGTTTTTTGGTTAATAATGCAAAAGTAGTAAATTGGTGTCAGTGGGTAGCCCTAAACATTTGAACTATGGATTACAGTCGCTCCTGAGAGGATAGTACAAAACAGGTTGTCCTAGCTTACTTTGACCAACAACCAGAAATATATGATTTTCTGGTTCATTTAAAAAAAATCTAAAGCTAGATATGTGTTTTTGTTTGTTGCGTCAATTAGACCATACCAATTTCAAGCTTATCTTTCTAACAAATAAAAAGTTATATCGGAATATTTAGACTACTTAGCTGGCTAACTCCTTGATCTTGCTTTGTACAGTATTATGCCCCTCTGGCCCCTAGACTACTTTCAGGGTAAGGAACCATCTTATGTTGCAATTGGAGTGAACTATCTCTTTAACATGAGAAATATTGATTCATTATCGAGAAATGACTACAGAAGTCTACTTTATTGGCTTCTGTGTGAATTTTGCGGAGATGCACACACATACAGTATTACAGAGAAATGAATCCCCTTAACACATTTTAAAACCCCAACTGATGTGTTGCGGAATCATTTTATTTTCCTTCTCACTTTTTAATGAAAGCGGGATTTGGAGGCAGCTGAGGAAAATAGTGTCACCGCATGACCCTTTCTAGAGATTTTGAAAACAGCAGTGAAGGAGAATTGAAGCAACTCCCCGCCGCCTAATACCAGACTCTCCACAACCCCCCACCCCCCCACCCCACCCGCTATTTCAAACAAAAGGTTATTCAAGGAGAATCTAAGGCGTCTTGAATTTAGACTCTCTGGCAGTTGTAGTTTAACTGGATGGCGTTTCATCAATGTTGCACTGGTGTTGACACAACGAACTGCTATGACTAACCTAACTGATGTGCTGCGCCATCTCATCTGGCTCCAGACTGCCTACTCCTCTACATTGGTCCGCTAAATCAATCATTCATTTCATCCATGTATTTTTTTGTTGTTGCCAGCCCAGTACATACGGTTACTTATCTCCTCTCGCCAATATGACGAGTCTGTCCTAAATGATGTTAGCGGATAGAGTCTAATGTTTCATCTCTGGCTGCTGGTGGCACTATATTGGTCAGTTAAATCCATCAATCATTCCACCCATCTCTGTGTTCCTATACTCTACAGCGCAACCTCTCGTTTGCGCTCTCTCATCGCATGGCGTGATAATAGACACACAGAGTTGACACAGAGTAAGGTAGCAGCATAGAAAGCCGCAGTGGAGTGGGTTTTAACGGTGCTAAGGGGCAGGGATGTGAAACTACCGGAACTGTACTGAAGTGTGGGTGTGTCGGTATTAAGCTTGGGCAATATACCGTCTATCCAGGTATTTCGAAATACTGACGGTAAACATTTTAATACCGAGAAGGAAGAAAAAAAATATAATAATAGAAATAGCGCCCCTTGTGTGCACATCCGGTAATACTGTATACCCCGGTATGGTACAGAAACAGTATGACAGCATGAAAATCTTGATATAGTAATCTTGGGTTTTTTCCTAGCCACCTTGCTTCTTCACCTGCATTGCTTGCTGTTTGGGGTTTTAGGCTGGGTTTCTGTACAGCACTTTGAGATATCAGCTGATGTACGAAGGGCTATATAAAATAAATTTGATTGATATACCGCCCAACCTCAGTTTGTGTGTGTGAAAGAGAGCATTTGTTATGTGCGTGTGTGTACTGTGTATTTGTTGTGTGTTTTATGTATTTGATGTGGTTTCTTTGTGTGTGTGTCCGTGGAGGAGGAGATCAGGGTAGCCTAAGTTCACCATAAATAGAAAATGTGCAGTGAAACCTGAAAGGAGATCAATAAATCAAAGGCTACTCCCAAATGTCAGTGTGGCTCAGAGGGAGCATTGTGCTTTTTTCCCCCACTCACATATCCTCTGATCATATCTGTCCGGTGAGCTACAGTATAACCACATTCTGATCAAATGGCCAAATGGCACCCGATTCCCTATGTAGTGCACTACTTTTGACCAGGGCCCTCTGGTCAAAAGTAGTGCCCTACATAGGGAATCGGGTGCCATTTGGGACACATCCCTGATCTCTGTAGGCCATGCGCTACTGAGGAGGAATCACATGGGTTAAAGCTCGGGGTCTTAAATCAGGCTTAGCTGCTGAACTTCTAGGGGATAATTATAGGCCACGAATGGTTCTTACCGAGGACCGGGAGTATTTCCTAACAACATGACTGGAATTTGACCACCGATGACCTCATAAACAAGGGTTCAAAGTTTTGCTTAGTTGGGACACTTGGTCTTGAAGAAATCCTGGCCCTAGCATGTTATGGCATTGTATCCAGTTTACTGATGTCTCTCTGGGATAGAAGTGCTGATGCCCCTATTCAGCTATTCAGTAGACCAATGGTGTGTTATCATTGTGAGCATGGTATTGAATCTTGGTTTAAACGGGTAGGCATGCTCCAGGACTCCAGCTAACGAATGTTCAAATGCACAGCAGAAGCAGCGGAGAAGATAATGTCACCCGAGTCCCTGGCTGTGTTTACACAGGTAGCTCAATTTTCCCAATTATTGGCAATAGTTTGAGTTTGTTTTATTTTTACAGAGACAGTGCACATTAATCAAAGTTTCAGTGCCGGTTTTAGCCAGCCGGCTAATTTTCAACCGCAGTCCCTGAGCAGGTTATTAAAAACAATTACAATATATACAATCGGTGAGCACACGCAGAGCAACATAGGACAAGCAAGACATAGCATACAAATAGAGCAACATAGAACAAAAAGCAACAAGACAAGAATTGATCAACAGATCTGATCTGACTGGTCAAAATACAGTTAGTAGCAAAATATCAAAAATTGAGCTGCCTGTGTAAACACAGCCACCGTGTCTCTTCGCAACAGTTTTCTGTGTCCAGGTCAATAAGTAATCCACTACCACTGAGCAACTGTTTGTCTGTCTCCACTTTCTTCCCTAATTGAATGAGTAAAACCAATACAATAGGAATTGATCAATATGGAATTTTTGTCACAGTTGGTTCAACTGGCTGAATAATTACCCTTTTCGATTGCAGTTCAATTGGAACCACTGGCTATTGGGTGAAATAGTATTGGGAAATCCAATTGTTTACCATTCAGTGAAATCAATGACATGTATTTATTAACCAGTTTTAGCCTACATCAGTGGTTGTCACAAAGTGTGCCAAAAAGTAAACAATCCCTTTCCGCAACTAGGGCTACTGTACAGCGATTGGGTTTCAAGCAAAAAATATTTTATGGATGGGAGTAGGTTAGCCTCAAATGCCACAAGATGTCAATCTTTTGTGTGTGTGTTGCACGAGATTCAGCAAATAAAAACAAATCCCAGTTTTTTCCCCAAAATACCAGAAGTTGCGTCACACTGCTCTCCGATTTCTGACAATGCCGCTGAGGGTGCCTAACAGGAGCCATTATGTTTCCTGCTCAGACAACACTTCCCCAATTTACTCGAGGCTAATGAGGCCATTTTTCTTCTGATGCTCAAAAGAATGTGCTTGTTGATGCATTACCTATTAAAGGGATAGTTCACTCAAATGACAAAAATGTCATTGTACGACAAGGTATGAAAGCAATGCATGCTTTGGTTAAGTTGGCCTGGCAGTGTTTCCACATGATAACGTTTTTACAATTTGTGGCACAAATCCCATTCAAGTCATGGGACTTTTGTTAAATGTTAGCATGTGGAAACAGTGCCAGGGAAACTAAACCAACGCATAGATTTCTGTCATACCTTGTCCATTGACTGCTTACAGGAGAAGAAAACCAATGAGGAGAGGAGGGTGTTGCTGTGTGTGTGTGTGTGTGTGTGTGTGTGTGTGTGTGTGTGTGTGTGTGTGTGTGTGTGTGTGTGTGTGTGTGTGTGTGTGCCTCTGTGATGAACGCAACCGTCATCACTGCTGTGCACATCACAGCACCCAATGATAACAAAGGCGTGAGAAAAATGTGTGTGTGAGTCAGGGTTTCCGTTAGCTGGTAATAGCTGGCTTTTGGACCATTTTTAAACAAATAGAAAAGACGCTCAATTAAATTGCCTCTGGCCAATTGTCCGTCAGAAAAAGAAAATATCCCATTGCGAAATAATGCTTTTTAGCCTATTCATTGATGGAAATACCAGTCGATGGAAATTCATTTGACTGGTCATGCTTATCTGCCTATAGGTTGATTTGCTTAATTTAGTGGAATTAAATTGGCTCGTGTGTACAGTATATTCATTATGTGTCTTTATTTATCACAGAGACACAGAGCTGTTGAGCGGAAAATCTGTCAAACAGCGTGAGAGCCTCTGCTGCAGCATCTCCAACGGCAACGGAAGGCAGGCTTCATCAGCACCACTCTGCAATGAACTGGAGGCAGTGTGCATTTTGAAAACATATACTTAATTGTTTGAACCCTGAGCGTTTTAATACATATTATGAGGCATGTCTTACCTTGCTTCAAAGTAGCCTTTTCGATCTCCTCTCTTTCAAAATTACTAACAAATATATATATATTTTTTTTAATCTCTGTCACATAAAACCGCTTGCTTGCATGTGTGGTGCACTTTTTCCCCGCCTAATTTCATTATGGAACGAACATTCACGCCTAGCCTACTGCCTTGTGCGCGCTGCTGCGCTTATAATGTGAAGAAATAATAGTTCATCAGCATTTTAGTAGCATAGGCCTACTGGTTGTATGAATTTGTGATCTATCATCCCACAACTGTCCCCGAGTCTGTTTTGAATTGGTCAGCTTTCTCGACAAGCTGACCAAAAGAATAGGTCAACTTTTCCACCATGGGGGATAGTAGATTGACAAATGCTCGTGATTTTGCTGTTTGTTACTCATCTTATTGGCTGAGGACAGTTATTCTAACATCTTCAAAGTGGACGTCAGAATTCGGTAAGAAGGACTGCACGTCGTTGCATCCTCCACTTGCATTTTTATTTGTATATGAATTACCATAATATAAATGTGATTTCTGTCATTCAGAGCACCGTGGGTGGACACCCTAATCAGGTGACGCACCCAATGTATATGGGTCTGGTAGATTTCTCAAATGTCTGGTAAATAAAAATGTTGCCGGTCAAATGTCTGGTGCCACATTTTCCTGACTGAAACTCTGGTGGGTGTGTGGGTGCATGCGTGGGTAGGAACTTAATTGGTTCCTCTCCCTGGTGTAGTCGTGGCCCTGCCTGATGCTAGAACCTTCGTGGGCGTTGAAGTGTGTGTGTGTGTGAGATAGGACTGTAGTAGGAGGGCCTTTGGGGTGGGCCCCTCTCCCAGAGGTTTATTCTCACTTCATCTGTTGACTTGACCTCGAGCTGAATTCCTCGCTCTTCCCTAGTTCCGCAGCTGGCCTGTTGCCCTTCGCCTCCTTCAATGACTTTCCATACACATCCCTTATTCACCCTTCATTGACACAGATCATACATGTAACGTAGTCAATAAGTGATTATATAGTGGCAGGAATAAATATATTTCAAGTTAGAACCCAACACTAGATTAACCTTCTCGGTTCTCATCTCATTTTGGAATGGGTAAATCTCTGTGTCATGCTGCACTCTTAGGACCTCATTCATTTCTCTATGGCTCTGGGTCTGTATCACCGTTTCTCCACTCAAATCCACTCATCTAATTTGCCTTGCGCTCTCTCTCTCTCTCTCTCTCTCTCTCTCTCTCTCTCTCTCTCACTCTCACTCTCACTCTCACTCTCACTCTCACTCTCATATGGGCCTAACATTTAAACCTAGCCTAGTTAAAAAGGAGAGAGTCAATCGAAACAGATGGCACAAGCTGGCGTTAGTCATCTGCGTCAATTAGTTCGTTTACGGTTAGTTTATTTTGATGACGGTCTTCAACCATAATCGTTGGTTCCGATTATACGGTAGTTGTGCCAGCCCTACTTGTGGACTAAGGGAGGGAATGGGACAGAGAAGGGGATGTGGGACAATTGAATACCCAGCAGACAAAGGTCTTTGTCTATGTTTTTACAGTGTTTCAAAAGATGTTCTACCTCTTTGTTATTCCTAACAGTGTGAAAGATTTGGCTTCCAACCCAGGTTTCCTGTGTACCACTTTATTGTTATCCTGCTGAGCTTAAACTTATCGTTAGCTCGGGGAGGCAACACATTTTCAGCTATTTTTCACTCAACGGTTGTTCCGAACAGTCCAACAGTAGGATATGCACACAGCAGGGCATTACATCATTTTCTTCCTCAGATGAGCAAAAACTGGTTGAGTTTTGAGAGAGAGAGAGAGAGAGAGAGAGAGAGAGAGAGAGAGAGAGAGAGAGAGAGAGAGAGAGAGAGAGAGAGAGAGAGAGAGAGAGAGAGAGAGAGAGAGAGAGAGAGAGAGAGAGAGAGAGAGAGAGAGAGAGAGAGAGAGAGAGAGAGAGAGAGAGAGAGAGAGAGAGAGAGAGAGAGAGACTCTTACGGTTAGATTTTATTAGACGAACTGCACTGCCAGTCCCATTGCTGTTGGAGTAATGGCCCAGGGAAATGGAATGGCTCTGACCTCTGTATTGGCTGTGTTTGCATTTTCGTTGCCATGCATGTGCCGTCACTACAGGTGGCGAACACTTTCTGGCGGTAATACAGCCAGTCTGCTGGGTCGGCTCATCACCATGGTGATCTGCAGGGCTGGGCTGTACTATGTGTTAATCAGACCTGGTTTCAAGTACCATTTGAAATCATTTCAACTACTAAATTGTGTTCGATTGAGCTTGCCTGTTGCAATGGAACCAATAGAAAAGTCCCCAAAAAGCATTTGAAAGATTTCAAATAGTATTTGAACCCAGGTCTGGTGTGAGCAACGTCTGTCTGTATGGGTCTTCCTTTCAGTCTTTTCTCCCCACGAACATTTCCATTCAGAATGAGTAAGACCTTTGCTTTCTATCAGTCCATGGCTGTCTACAGTCATCGTCTATTTCGATAACCATGTCTGGAACAGTATAACCCGGAGCACACAGCATTTAGCATTTAGCATTCAGCATCCACTTGTCTTCCGCCGTGTGGAAAGACCTGGAGCTAGGATTAGACTAGATGCTCTCAGAGACAGACAGAGGGTAGGAGAGAATGCGTGATGAGTTAGATAAGAGTTGGGGGGGGGGGTGGAGAAGGAGAGGAAATGGTAATGAACGAATGACCAGTGACTCCGTCTTCCCAACATCCCTCTCTTCTCTCCCTCCCTCTCTCTCTCTCTCTCTCTGAGCAGCCAGGAAGACGTGTGCCCCGGCAGAGTTTGCCTGTGCGAACGGCCAGTGTGTACCAGGCCGCTGGCGCTGTGACGGGGAACCAGAGTGTCCCGACGGCTCAGATGAGGCAGACGCCACCTGTAGTAAGTCTGAGCTGACTTGGTCGACTCAACGCTAATGGTTTCCTTCATTCACAGTCACCCAGCAACACTCACCTAACTCAAACACTCAACGTTTCCCCATTCTGTCATTCCACCACTCCATTCCAAGTGTACCAAGCTATCCATAGTCACTCAACCAACCACCCTTACGTGATCACCCAACCATCTATACTGAACAAAAATCTAAACGTAACATGTAAAGTGTTGGTCCCATGTCTCAGGGTCAGAGCAGGCAGTCTCAGGGTCAGAGCAGGCAGTCTCAGGGTCAGAGCAGGCAGTCTCAGGGTCAGAGCAGGCAGTCTCAGGGTCAGAGCAGGCAGTCTCAGGGTCAGAGCAGGCAGTCTCAGGGTCAGAGCAGACAGGCTCAGGGTCAGAGCAGGCAGTATCAGGGTCAGAGCAGGCAGTCTCAGGGTCAGAGCAGGCAGTCTCAGGGTCAGAGCAGGCAGTCTCAGGGTCAGAGCAGGCAGTCTCAGGGTCAGAGCAGACAGTCTCAGGGTCAGATCAGACAGGCTTAGTGTCAGAGCAGGCAGTCTCAGGGTCAGAGCAGGCAGTCTCAGGGTCAGAGCAGGCAGTCTCAGGGTCAGAGCAGGCAGTCTCAGGGTCAGAGCAGGCAGTCTCAGGGTCAGAGCAGGCAGTCTCAGGGTCAGAGCAGGCAGTCTGAGGGTCAGAGCAGGCAGTCTCAGGGTCAGAGCAGGCAGTCTCAGGGTCAGAGCAGGCAGTCTCAGGGTCAGAGCAGACAGTCTCAGGGTCAGAGCAGACAGTCTCAGGGTCAGAACAGACAGTCTCAGGGTCAGAGCAGACAGGCTCAAGGGGAAAACCGCTGGTAGGTTTCACGAAACAAAATAAACTGTCAACAGGGGAACACAGGGGATACACTGGGGATAATGGGGAAGATTGGCAACACCTGGAGGGGGGTAGAGACAAGCACAAAGATAGGTGAAGCAGATCAGGGTGAGGCAAAGAGCTTATTTCTCCCAAGTTTTGTGCACAAATTTGTTTACGTCCCTGTTAGTGAGCATCTCTGTTAGTGAGCATTCTCCATTACCAAGATAATCCACCAACCTGACAGGTTTGGCATATCAAGAGGCTGATTTAAACATCATAATCATTCCTCAGGTGCACCTTATGCCATGGACAATAAAAGGCCACCTTAATTGTGCAGTTTTGTCACACAGCACAATGTCATTGATGTCTTATGTTTTGAGGGTGCATGCAATTATGAGATCCTGAGGCCCACTGTCGTGCCATTCATCCTCCACCATCACCTCATGTTTCGGCACGATAATGCTCGGCCCCATGTCGCAAAGATCTGTACACACTTTCTGGATGCTGAAAATGTCCCAGTTCTTCCATGGCCTGCATACTCACCAGACATGCCACCCAATGAAAATGTTTGGAATGCTATGGATCGATGTGTATGACAGTGTGTTCCAGTTCCCGCCAATATCCAGAAACTTCACACAGCCATTGAAGAGGACTGGAACAACATTCCACAGGCCACAATCGACAGTCTGATCAATTCTATGCGAAGAAGATGTCAGGACAGATACTGACTGTTTTTTTAATCCACGCCCCTACCTTTTTTTTAAGGTGTCTGTGACAAACAGATGCTTATCTGTGTTCGCAGTCATGTGAAATATATAGGTTAGGGCCTGATGAATTTATTAAAATTGACTGATTTCCTTATATGAACTGTAACTCAGTAAAAAAAAAATGTTTTTGCATGTTGCGTTTATATATTTGTTCAGTGTATTTACCCATCCAGTGCTTCAGAATTTACCATACCTTCTCTTCCTCTCCACTCTATCCCTCTACCTCACTCTGCTCAGCGAGTCATTGAGCGTAATTTCCAGAGATATTGGTACTAAAGTATCATTCATAAATAGGTCCAGAGGGAAGATGAGGTCCTAACCAACTAACATTCCAGATCATCATACCTCTGCATTTGAGAGGCTAATAGGCCAGGCCGATTTAATTACAGGTCTATTCTTCACACTCACGCCCCATTTGAATATTATGCAGCTTCTCCCCGCTCCGATGCTCCAGCCAGACAGTCAGCATCTAATTTGGCTCTTGAAACCTAGACCCGTCGTTTATAATTTCCCTTGCTACTCCACTCAGGCACCGGTTCAGCCGCCTCCCCCTCACGCATCCAGCCAGGGCCCTTGCCTCGGCTCGCTTCCCCTCGCCCACACACTTCCCCATTACACCAGCGTCTGATGTTGGAGAGAGGCAGAGGTGTAACCTGATTAATGCCAAGCTCTTAGAGTAGGAGGGGGAAAGGGGGAACACTTTCATACTTTCGTTTAGGCTGTGTCAGACTGACTGAGACTGTGCTCATCCGGGAGGAGGAGAAGGGCGGGTTTTTCGGCTTGTCTGGACTGAGCTGGGCCACAGGTGTGGGAATTGGGAAATGGGAGATCAAAGGGGTTCTGAACTATTCAGTTTCCCCATCGCAGTCGGTTTCCCTCTGAGTCATGAGAAGCAGTGTGGACTTGAGACAAGATCATTATCTTGTCTTTTCAAGCAGATAATTTAGAGGAATGACATTAA
Organism: Oncorhynchus mykiss; assembly: GCF_057628025.1. Lineage (NCBI taxonomy): Eukaryota > Metazoa > Chordata > Actinopteri > Salmoniformes > Salmonidae > Oncorhynchus > Oncorhynchus mykiss. The sequence goes on from NC_143029.1 coordinate 51,363,922, forward strand.
GATGTTATTCTAAGTTTATCTGATTTGACATTTATCCGTCAGCACTTGTTTCTCTGGTACCAACCAGAGTTGTAGACGAGACCGCCTTCAGCGAGTCCAATTCAAGGGGGACCAGAGCTATTCAAGTCTGAGACAAGATGCAGACTGGAGCCTTTCAAGTCCAGTTCAAGACAGAGACCACAGCTATTTCAGTCCGAGTCAAATCTGAGAACTGAGATATTCCAGGGGGAACCAAGATGGGTTCTACTCCGTGTCAAGACAGAGACCAAAACTATTCGAGTCAGAGTCAAGACTGAGACTACAGGTATTCCAGCTGAGTCAAAACAAAGGGGGGATCAAGACTTAGACCATAGCAACCTGAATACTACAACACTGGCACCATGTTTTCATCTTGTGGTTGGTGAACCATTGGTTGATTGCACAGGCCTACAAAGTTTGTCATTGTGTGGTAATTTTTTATATGTGTATATTATAAATTCATCTAATGCGACTCAAAATAAGACTAAGCATTTAGGCTATTAGCCTGTTTATCCGACTCCATAACGATAATTAGCATTATGCAAGAGACTATGGTAGAGTTACTGTAATAGGCAAGGAAGAAATGTCTGAGCATGGAATTCTAAATCCAAGTGTATTTTATTACTTTGTTAAACAAATGGATTCACATACAAAGCATAAAGCTTAAGTTACAAGGCATTGACACGCATTACAAGGCACAATTCTAAGCATGGTGCGAGAGAGAGAGAGAGAGAGAAATGATAACCTGAAAGGCCATGCCCCAAAAGTCCATTGGGTGGAGAGAGACAGAAAGAAAGAGTATCTCACTACAGCAGGTCAGGAACAAATAAGAGAATGAACAATGAATCTTAGACCCTTTTATAAGCATCTGAGTTGATTGGATTCAAAACCTGAGTTGTTGACCAATACTATTTCTGTAAAGTTATCTCCAGTCAGATATCAGAGCTACATGATGTAACCTCTGCTTCTCAGAGGTGTGACAGTGGGGGTTGGCAAAACCAACACAGAATGATGAATTCCTAAGACAACACAGCAAATTCTTGAATGTAGTTGATAAGAGTCACTTCTGGGGCTGGGCTGGCCTACAGTAGTGCATGTTATTAAAAATGAATTTGAATACAGAAAGGGAATTGGAAAAATATAATTTATATTTGACATTTTTTTCTCCTAATTTTGTACCGCTTTATCAGGTAGTGGGCCGGTATCTCATGAACAAAGAATGAAGAAAGGAGATATAGATCACGAAAAATCATATATTTCTTATATTCATGTAGCATTTCAGTCAATGGTAAATTATTTGGGATTCATGCCCAAAGATTTTGTCAGAAAAATTCAGTCTTTGGGCCTCTTTATCAACAGTGTTTTTTTTGTTGTTGTCTCACTATGGGATATGCCTGGGCGTGACCACAAGCTCGTAGTAAACAATCAAACAGTGTCTGTTGCAAGGCTAGCTAACCACACAAAGGGCTATCTCTCGCCGCAAGGCTTAATCTAACCCATGTAACTCGATGCAAGGCTAGCTACACCAAAGAAATCACGGTTAGCAGTGTGCTAACTAGCTAGATTATTAACCGCATGGCGAACGCTAGCTAGCTTACACTTTGCATGAGGAATACACTTTCTCAGAGCCATGGAGCCTGCTGCCCCTGCACAGGGAGAACCTAGCCGGCCTCCATCCCCAGAACCGGCACACTCGTGCCATGCAGGGCTATGATAGCAGTACGGATGTAATGATTCACCAATACGTATTGGTCCCCGGTTCAAATGTTTAAGATGAGAGTGCATCGATCCATGGAACCCAAAACTGATTCAAATGTAGCATGCATGCGTCATAAAATCGCTGTAAACATTACAAATCGCCAGTTCACACATTTTTTTTCTTATGACTTTCTTTCTACCTTCCCGAAAATACCTCTCATCTTTTGTGACAACTGATGTGTCCTCTCCTTCAGTGTTGAACTAAGTACGTAACTGTGTTGACAGTCATTGATCAACAAGACATTTTGCATGCCCAACAACCCAAGCATTATCAGTAGCCTAGTCAAACTGCGCCCTGTGCCAGAAAGAGCGCTTCACCTTCAGCATTCAAATGTTTGTAAAATGGCTTGCGCAATATTAGGCTTTATTGGTTGAGTGACAACCAATGTAATTTGCTAGGTTATTGTCATTGAATGCGCTGTTGAAAATTTACTAGGGCTACATACAAGTATTTGATACACTGCCGATTTTGCAGGTTTTCCTACTTACAAAGCATGTAGAGGTCTGTTTTTTTGTATCATAGGTACACTTCAACTGCTAGAGACGGAATCTAAAACGAAAATCACATTGTATGATTTTTAAGGGATTAATTTGCATTATATTTTATGACATAAGTATTTGATCACCTACCAACCAGTAAGAATTCCGGCTCTCACATGCCTGTTAGTTTTTCTTTAAGAAGCCCTTCTGTTCTCCACTCATTACCTGTATTAGCTGCACCTGTTTGAACTCGTTACCTGTATAAAAGACACCTGTCCACACACTCAATCAAACAGACTCCAACCTCTCCACAATGGCCAAGACCAGAGAGCTGTGTAAGGACATCAGGGATAAATTGTAGACCTGCACAAGGCTGGGATGGGCTACAGGACAATAGGCAAGCAGCTTGGTGAGAAGGCAACAACTGTTGGCGCAATTATTCGAAAATGGAAGAAGTTCAAGATTTCAAGATGACGGTCAATCACCCTCGGTCTGGGGCTCAATGCAAGATCTCACCTCGTGGGGCATCAATGATCATGAGGAAGGTGAGGGATCAGCCCAGAACTACATGGCAGGACCTGGTCAATGACCTGAAGAGAGCTGGGACCACAGTCTGAAAGAAAACCATTAGTAACACACTATGCCGTCATGGATTAAAATCCTGCAGCGCATGCAAGGTCCCCCTGCTCAAGCCAGCGCATGTCCAGGCCCGTCTGAAGTTTGCCAATGACCATCTGGATGCTACTACTGGGGCTACATACATGCTACTACTAGGGCTACATACATGCTACTACTAGGGCTACATACATGCTACTACTAGGGCTACATACAGTGCATGGTTGCATGAGGCTACAAAAAGGTTGTAAATGTCTATAAACATGACTATGAGCATATACAGACTATGAACAGAATAGTATTCCCCCTGAAATTATACGTGAGTTACACCAGGCCTAACGAGCTAGCATTACTAGCTAACATCTCGGCTTAGCTGGCTAGCAGTAGCGTGACGCACATGAACATTACTCTATAAATATTACAAACACGGTAAATATCTGAACTGCCTAGGCAACACCCAACTAAATATGCAATGACACATCACTGTACTTATACAAGTCAAATACAGATACTCTTTAGGAATAGTCCATTCTCTTCTGACCACGATCTCACTCTAATGGTAAGAGCGGGGTTCAGTGAGGTACTCCGGGAATAGCGGACCGTTATTAGTGGATACAAGTGGGGGGACTTGTAGGGGTGTTGGGAAAGTACAACAAACTACTAGTTCAGGGGTGCTGAAACTGCTTACTAAGGGCTGGCCTTTTCAACACAGTGTGTAGTCCACATGATGGTGTCCAAATTAGGACTTCCTAATGGCTGCTGTGGTGTCAGGTAGTAGATCCTCACAGCTGGCTCTGAGAGCAGCTCCTGCTGTCACGGTCGCATTAAAATGGATGGAGAAGCGAGCGACTAAATAGTGCCGCGAGAGCCAGGAAACCTGTTCACATCACCATAGTGAACGTCTCTTCATCAAAATAACATTTTTCTCTCATCTCCTTGTTGAACTGATCAACCTGCTGTGTCAGAAGCACATTATTAGCGAACGCTGTGAACTGATTTTGATGGACATTCAGTAGAACTTTGAGAATTAATTAATAGCGCCATTTAGCAAGAAACCTTGACCTGACATACTACAAATCGTGCATTAGTGGGCATTTCTCTTATGTTGGTGCCAGACAGAGACCTATGTTTGCAGTGATAGTGGAGCCTCGGTTTTACATCTGCTAATGCTCATTAACATACAGCCCACACACCTTCCGTCACGCTCCAATTACGCTGAAGCTTGATCAGCTGAGGCATGCTGCGTGTCTTCTCTCTCTTTCTATTTAGTTTTCTTTTATCTTTGCCTCATTCACATCCATAGAAACACACACTGAGAGAGATAGAGACAGGCCCTAGATCTGTGCCAGCCAAGATCATTGTAGCGCAATGAGTGGGCTCGCAATCACACGCTAAAGTAGCATTACACTGTCACATTAAAGATTTAGGTTGGGGCTTTGGCCAAGTGGGTTACTCAAAAGTATTGAGAAATGAATGGCTATCTGCGGAGATTCATGTGACATGCCAGACCTCATTGATTTCCTAGCGAGGTAAGGTTGAATCATGGAGGACCATCAAAATATGTATACTTCCCTTCATGTATACAGTGGTTCCTCCTTTAAAGGTTGCGAGCTTACACCGCGGGACTTAGAGGTACCCAGCTTCACGGCTTCATTGCTCCAGATCACCACAAGGGGGGAGTTATGCATTTGGGTCCCAAGCTTTTTATATGACCAATCATATCGAGTGGTTCCAATGACGAATTTGACGCGTGCCACCCGTCCCTGGTGACTTCAGCAAAGGTGGCTGACAAAACATTACGGGGAAGCAAATGTAAGTAGTTATAACGTCATAACGAGTCAAGCAAAAAAATTTACAATTGAGAGGAGACAAATGATTGTGCATATTATTTTGTTAATTTACAAAAATCGCTATTTAGCAAGTTTTTTTCCTTTTATTTAACTAGACAAGTCAGTTAAGAACAAATTCTTGTTTTCAATGATGACCTAGGAACAGTGGGTTAACTGCCTTGTTCAGGGGCAGAACGACAGATTTTTACCTTGTCAGCTCAAGGATTTGAGCTTGCAACCTTCCGGTTACTAGTCCAACACTCTAACCACTAGGCTACCTGCCGCCAATACCAGGTATATCAAACTCATTCATTATAGCAAGCAGGGAGTAGGTTTTGAACCCTCAACATTTTAGCCCGAAGTCCAGCACACAATCGACTGTGCCCAAATGTATTAATTGGGGTTGGGGCCGATGGTGGCTAAAAACACTTTATCTATTGGAATCTTTAACATGTGGAAAGGGGAAAAAATATTATTATTAGTTTTTCACAAGCATAGCAGGATGTTCTATTATCTGAACAATATACTATTCAACCTTTACTAAATAATTGTCTAAAGCCGAGCTAGGTGTGAACCACCCCTCCCCGACTTGAGCTAGGTGTGAACTAGAGGTCGACCGATTAATCGGAATGGCCAATTAATTAGGGCCGATTTCAAGTTTTCATAATAATCGGAAATCGGTATTTTTGGGCTCCAATTTGCCTATTTTATTTTTTATTTTTTTACACCTTTATTTAACTAGGCAAGTCAGTTAAGAACACATTCTTATTTTCAATGACGGCCTAGGAACAGTGGGTTAACTGCCTCGTTCAGGGGCAGAAAGACAGATTTTCACCTTGTCAGCTCGGGGGATCCAATCTTGCAACCTTACAGTTAACTAGTCCAACGCAAAAACGACCTGCCTCTCTCGTTGCACTCCACAAGGAGACTGACTGCCTGTTACGCAAATGCAGTAAGCCAAGGTAAGTTGCTAGCTAGCATTAAACTTATCTTATAAAAAACAATCAATCATAATCACTAGTTAACTACACATGGTTGATGATATTACTAGATATTATCTAGCGTGTCCTGTGTTGCATATAATCTGACTGAGCATACAAGCATACAAGTATCTAAGTATCTGACTGAGCGGTGGTAGGTAGAAGCAGGCGCGTAAGCATTCATTCAAACAGCACTTTAGTGCGTTTTGCCAGCAGCTCTTCGTTGTGCGTCAAGCATTGTGCTGTTTGTGACTTCAAACCTATCAACTCCCGAGATGAGGCTGGTGTGACCGAAGTGAAATGGCTGGCTAGTTAGCTCGCGCTGATAGCATTTCAAACTTCACTCACTCTGAGCCTTGGGGTGGTTGTTTCCCTTGTTCTGCATGGGTAACGCTGCTTCGATGTGGTGGCTGTTGTCGTTGTGTTGCTGGTTCGAGCCCAGGGAGGAGCAGGGAGAGGGACAGAAGCTATACTGTTACACTGGCAATACTAAAGTGCCTATAAGAACATCCAATAGTCAAAGGTTAATGAAATACAAATGGTATAGAGGGAAATAGTCCTATAATAACTACAACCTAAAACTTCTTACCTGGGAATATTGAAGACTCATGTTAAAAGGAACCACCAGCTTTCATATGTTCTCATGTTCTGAGCAAGGAACTGAAACGTTAGCTTTCTTACATAGCACATATTGCACTTTTACGTTCTTCTCCAACACTTTGTTTTTGCATTATTTAAACCAAATTGAGCATGTTTCATTATCTACTTGAGGCTAAATTGATTTTATTTATGTATTATATTAAGTTAAAATAAGTGTTAATTCAGCATTGTTGTACTTGTCATTATTACAAATATATTTTATTTATTCATTTTATATTTTATTTATTTATTTATTCATTCATTCTTAAATCGGCCGATTAATCGGTATGGGCTTTTTTGGTCCTCCAATAATCGGTATCGGCGTTGAAACCCCCCCCCAACTTGCAACAAATCATTTTCAGGACTATCTAGGAAAAGCAGCGGAGATGCACAATAGGTTTCTAAGAAGAGGTTATTCTCCACAATGTGGATGAAGCTCTAAATTTGGCATGGGGGAAAACACGAGATGAACTGCTACAAAAAAGACCCGCTAAAGCTAAAGAACACTCTGTAATGTTTTTGTTACATTTTTTACATTTTATTTCACCTTTATTTAACCAGGTAGGCTAGTTGAGAACAAGTTCTCATTTACAACTGCGACCTGGCCAAGATAAAGCATAGCAGTGTGAACAGACAGCAACACAGAGTTACACATGGAGTAAACAATAAACAAGTCAATAACACAGTAGAATGTATTTATTTTTTAATTAAAAAAAGAGTCTATATACATTGTGTGCAAAAGGCATGAGGAGGTAGGCGAATAATTACAATTTAGCAGATTAACACTGGAGTGATAAATGATCAGATGGTCTTGTGCAGGTAGAGATGCTGGTGTGCAACAGAGCAGAAAAGTAAATAAATAAAAACAGTATGGGGATGAGGTAGGTAAATTGGGTGGGCTATTGACCGATGGACTATGTACAGCTGCAGCGATCGGTTAGCTGCTCAGATAGCAGATGTTTAAAGTTGGTGAGAGAGATAAAAGTCTCCAACTTCAGCGATTTTTGCAATTCGTTCCAGTCACAGGCAGCAGAGAACTGGAAGGAAAAGCCGGCCAAATGAGGTGTTGGCTTTAGGGATGATCTGTGAGATACACCTGCTGGAGCGCGTGCTACGGGTGGGTGTTGCGATCGTGACCAGTGAACTGAGATAAGGCGGAGCTTTACCTAGCATGGACTTGTAGATGACCTGGAGCCAGTGGGTCTGGCGACGAATATGTAGCGAGGGCCAGCTGACTAGAGCATACAGGTCGCAGTGGTGGGTGGTATAAGGTGCTGTGATAAACTGCATCCAGTTTTCTGAGTAGAGTATCGGAAGCCATTTTGTAGATGACATCACCGAAGTCGAGGATCGGTAGGATAGTCAGTTTTACTAGGGTACGTTTGGCGGCGTGAGTGAAGGAGGCTTTGTTGCGAAATAGAAAGCCGATTCTAGATTTGATTTTGGATTGGAGATGTTTGATATGAGTCTGGAAAGAGAGTTTACAGTCTAGCCAGACACCTAGGTACTTATAGATGTCCACATATTCTAGGTCGGAACCATCCAGGATGGTGATGCTAGTCGGGCGTGCGGGTGCAGGCAGCGAACGGTTGAAAAGCATGCATTTGGTTTTACTAGCGTTTAAGAGCAGTTGGAGGCCACGGAAGGAGTGTTGTCTGGCATTGAAGCTTGTTTGTAGGTTAGATAGCACAGTGTCCAAGGAAGGGCCAGAAGTATATAGAATGGTGTCGTCTGCGTAGAGGTGGATTGGGGAATCGCCCGCAGCAAGAGCCACATCATTGATATATACAGAGAAAAGACTCTGTCCGAGATTTGAACCCTGTGCCAGAGGACCGGACAAGATGTCCTCCGATTTGACACACTGAACTCTGTCTGCAAAGTAGTTGGAGAACCAGGCAAGGCAGTCATTAGAAAAACCGAGGCTACTGAATCTGCCGATAAGAATATGGTGATTGACAGAGTCGCAAGCCTTGGCCAGTTCAATGAAGACGGCTACACAGTACTGTCTTTTATCGATGGCGGTTATGATATCGTTTAGTACCTTTAGCGTGGCTGAGGTGCACCCGTAACCGGCTCGGAAACCAGATTGCACAGCGGAGAAGGTACGGTGGGATTCGAGATGGTCAGTGATCTGTTTGTTGACTTGGCTTTCGAAGACCTTAGATAGGCAGGGCAGGATGGATATAGGTCTGTAACAGTTTGGGTCCAGGGTGTCTCCCCCTTTGAAGAGGGGGATGGCCGCGGCAGCTTTCCAGTCCTTGGGGATCTCAGACGATATGAAAGAGAGGTTGAACAGGCTGGTAATAGGGGTTGCGACAATAGCGGCGGATAGTTTCAGAAATAGAGGGTCCAGATTGTCAAGCCCAGCTGATTTGTACGGGTCCAGGTTCTGCAGCTCTTTCAGAACATCTGCTATCTGGATTTGGGTAAAGGAGAAGCTGGGGAGGCTTGGGCGAGTAGCTGCGGGGGGGGGGGGGGGGGGGGGGGGAGCTGTTGGCTGAGGTTGGAGTAGCCAGGAGGAGGAAGGCATGGCCAGCCGTTGAGAAATGCTTGTTGAAGTTTCCGATTATCATGGATTTATCGGTGGTGACCGTGTTACCTAGCCTCAGTGCAGTGGGCAGCTGGGAGGAGGTGCTCTTGTTCTCCATGGACTTTACAGTGTCCCAGAACATTTTGGAGTTAGAGCTTCAAGATGCAAATTTCTGCTTGAAAAAGCTGGCCTTTGCTTTCCTGACTGACTGCGTGTATTGGTTCCTGACTTCCCTGAACAGTTGCATATCGCGGGGACTATTCGAAGCTATTGTAGTCCGCCACAGAATGTTTTTGTGCTGGTCGAGGGCAGTCAGGTCTGGAGTGAACCAGGGGCTAAATCTGTTCTTAGTATTGCATTTTTGAACGGAGCATGCTTATCTAAGATGGTGAGGAAGTTACTTTTAAAGAATGACCAGGCATCCTCAACTGATGGGATGAGGTCAATATCCTTCCAGGATACCTGGGCCTGGTCGATTAGAAAGGCCTGCTCGCAGAAGTGTTTTAGGGTGCGTTTGACAGTGATTAGGGGTTGTCGTTTGACTGTGGACCCGTAGCGGACACAGGCAATGAGGCAGTGATCGCTGAGATCCTGATTGAAGACAGCAGAGGTGTATTTGGAGGGCCAGTTGGTCAGGATAACGTCTATGAGGGTGCCCTTATTTACAGATTTAGGGTTGTACCTGGTGGGTTCCTTGATGATTTGTGTGAGATTGAGGGCATCTAGCTTAGATTGTAGGACTGCCGGGGTGTTAAGCATATCCCAGTTTAGGTCACCTAACAGAACAAACTCTGAAGCTAGATGGGGGGCGATCAATTCACAAATGGTGTCCAGGGCACAACTGGGAGCTGAGGGGGGTCGGTAGTAGGCAGCAACAGTGAGAGACTTATTTCTGGAGAGATTCATTTTTAAAATTAGAAGTTCGAACTGTTTGGGTATGGACCTGGAAAGTATGACATTACTTTGCAGGCTATCTCTGCAGTAGACTGCAACTCCTCCCCCTTTGGCATTACTCTGTAATGTTCACAACTACATATACTTTGAACTCGTGAAAAGTGCGAGATGCGGTCAAGAAACACTGGCATGTTTTATCATCGGACCCAGCTTTGCCTGCTGAATTTAAGAATCCACCACTTATTGTATATTGGAGAGGTCGCAATTTACACGATAACTTGGTGCGTGCCAACTGCCAGCCACAAAAGAAAATCAGCCAGGCTCCATCTTCCAAATGGCAGCTATAAATGCAGAGGTTGGCAACAGTGCAACAATATGATGAAGTGTGATTATTTCTTCCACCAACATACAAGAAAACATACAATGGTGTCGTCTGCGTAGAGGTGGATTGGGGAATCGCCCGCAGCAAGAGCCACATCATTGATATATACAGAGAAAAGACTCTGTCCGAGATTTGAACCCTGTGCCAGAGGACCGGACAAGATGTCCTCCGATTTGACACACTGAACTCTGTCTGCAAAGTAGTTGGAGAACCAGGCAAGGCAGTCATTAGAAAAACCGAGGCTACTGAATCTGCCGATAAGAATATGGTGATTGACAGAGTCGCAAGCCTTGGCCAGTTCAATGAAGACGGCTACACAGTACTGTCTTTTATCGATGGCGGTTATGATATCGTTTAGTACCTTTAGCGTGGCTGAGGTGCACCCGTAACCGGCTCGGAAACCAGATTGCACAGCGGAGAAGGTACGGTGGGATTCGAGATGGTCAGTGATCTGTTTGTTGACTTGGCTTTCGAAGACCTTAGATAGGCAGGGCAGGATGGATATAGGTCTGTAACAGTTTGGGTCCAGGGTGTCTCCCCCTTTGAAGAGGGGGATGGCCGCGGCAGCTTTCCAGTCCTTGGGGATCTCAGACGATATGAAAGAGAGGTTGAACAGGCTGGTAATAGGGGTTGCGACAATAGCGGCGGATAGTTTCAGAAATAGAGGGTCCAGATTGTCAAGCCCAGCTGATTTGTACGGGTCCAGGTTCTGCAGCTCTTTCAGAACATCTGCTATCTGGATTTGGGTAAAGGAGAAGCTGGGGAGGCTTGGGCGAGTAGCTGCGGGGGGGGGGGGGGGGGGGGAGCTGTTGGCTGAGGTTGGAGTAGCCAGGAGGAGGAAGGCATGGCCAGCCGTTGAGAAATGCTTGTTGAAGTTTCCGATTATCATGGATTTATCGGTGGTGACCGTGTTACCTAGCCTCAGTGCAGTGGGCAGCTGGGAGGAGGTGCTCTTGTTCTCCATGGACTTTACAGTGTCCCAGAACATTTTGGAGTTAGAGCTTCAAGATGCAAATTTCTGCTTGAAAAAGCTGGCCTTTGCTTTCCTGACTGACTGCGTGTATTGGTTCCTGACTTCCCTGAACAGTTGCATATCGCGGGGACTATTCGAAGCTATTGTAGTCCGCCACAGAATGTTTTTGTGCTGGTCGAGGGCAGTCAGGTCTGGAGTGAACCAGGGGCTAAATCTGTTCTTAGTATTGCATTTTTGAACGGAGCATGCTTATCTAAGATGGTGAGGAAGTTACTTTTAAAGAATGACCAGGCATCCTCAACTGATGGGATGAGGTCAATATCCTTCCAGGATACCTGGGCCTGGTCGATTAGAAAGGCCTGCTCGCAGAAGTGTTTTAGGGTGCGTTTGACAGTGATTAGGGGTTGTCGTTTGACTGTGGACCCGTAGCGGACACAGGCAATGAGGCAGTGATCGCTGAGATCCTGATTGAAGACAGCAGAGGTGTATTTGGAGGGCCAGTTGGTCAGGATAACGTCTATGAGGGTGCCCTTATTTACAGATTTAGGGTTGTACCTGGTGGGTTCCTTGATGATTTGTGTGAGATTGAGGGCATCTAGCTTAGATTGTAGGACTGCCGGGGTGTTAAGCATATCCCAGTTTAGGTCACCTAACAGAACAAACTCTGAAGCTAGATGGGGGGCGATCAATTCACAAATGGTGTCCAGGGCACAACTGGGAGCTGAGGGGGGTCGGTAGTAGGCAGCAACAGTGAGAGACTTATTTCTGGAGAGATTCATTTTTAAAATTAGAAGTTCGAACTGTTTGGGTATGGACCTGGAAAGTATGACATTACTTTGCAGGCTATCTCTGCAGTAGACTGCAACTCCTCCCCCTTTGGCATTACTCTGTAATGTTCACAACTACATATACTTTGAACTCGTGAAAAGTGCGAGATGCGGTCAAGAAACACTGGCATGTTTTATCATCGGACCCAGCTTTGCCTGCTGAATTTAAGAATCCACCACTTATTGTATATTGGAGAGGTCGCAATTTACACGATAACTTGGTGCGTGCCAACTGCCAGCCACAAAAGAAAATCAGCCAGGCTCCATCTTCCAAATGGCAGCTATAAATGCAGAGGTTGGCAACAGTGCAACAATATGATGAAGTGTGATTATTTCTTCCACCAACATACAAGAAAACATACAATGGTGTCGTCTGCGTAGAGGTGGATTGGGGAATCGCCCGCAGCAAGAGCCACATCATTGATATATACAGAGAAAAGACTCTGTCCGAGATTTGAACCCTGTGCCAGAGGACCGGACAAGATGTCCTCCGATTTGACACACTGAACTCTGTCTGCAAAGTAGTTGGAGAACCAGGCAAGGCAGTCATTAGAAAAACCGAGGCTACTGAATCTGCCGATAAGAATATGGTGATTGACAGAGTCGCAAGCCTTGGCCAGTTCAATGAAGACGGCTACACAGTACTGTCTTTTATCGATGGCGGTTATGATATCGTTTAGTACCTTTAGCGTGGCTGAGGTGCACCCGTAACCGGCTCGGAAACCAGATTGCACAGCGGAGAAGGTACGGTGGGATTCGAGATGGTCAGTGATCTGTTTGTTGACTTGGCTTTCGAAGACCTTAGATAGGCAGGGCAGGATGGATATAGGTCTGTAACAGTTTGGGTCCAGGGTGTCTCCCCCTTTGAAGAGGGGGATGGCCGCGGCAGCTTTCCAGTCCTTGGGGATCTCAGACGATATGAAAGAGAGGTTGAACAGGCTGGTAATAGGGGTTGCGACAATAGCGGCGGATAGTTTCAGAAATAGAGGGTCCAGATTGTCAAGCCCAGCTGATTTGTACGGGTCCAGGTTCTGCAGCTCTTTCAGAACATCTGCTATCTGGATTTGGGTAAAGGAGAAGCTGGGGAGGCTTGGGCGAGTAGCTGCGGGGGGGGGGGGGGGGAGCTGTTGGCTGAGGTTGGAGTAGCCAGGAGGAGGAAGGCATGGCCAGCCGTTGAGAAATGCTTGTTGAAGTTTCCGATTATCATGGATTTATCGGTGGTGACCGTGTTACCTAGCCTCAGTGCAGTGGGCAGCTGGGAGGAGGTGCTCTTGTTCTCCATGGACTTTACAGTGTCCCAGAACATTTTGGAGTTAGAGCTTCAAGATGCAAATTTCTGCTTGAAAAAGCTGGCCTTTGCTTTCCTGACTGACTGCGTGTATTGGTTCCTGACTTCCCTGAACAGTTGCATATCGCGGGGACTATTCGAAGCTATTGTAGTCCGCCACAGAATGTTTTTGTGCTGGTCGAGGGCAGTCAGGTCTGGAGTGAACCAGGGGCTAAATCTGTTCTTAGTATTGCATTTTTGAACGGAGCATGCTTATCTAAGATGGTGAGGAAGTTACTTTTAAAGAATGACCAGGCATCCTCAACTGATGGGATGAGGTCAATATCCTTCCAGGATACCTGGGCCTGGTCGATTAGAAAGGCCTGCTCGCAGAAGTGTTTTAGGGTGCGTTTGACAGTGATTAGGGGTTGTCGTTTGACTGTGGACCCGTAGCGGACACAGGCAATGAGGCAGTGATCGCTGAGATCCTGATTGAAGACAGCAGAGGTGTATTTGGAGGGCCAGTTGGTCAGGATAACGTCTATGAGGGTGCCCTTATTTACAGATTTAGGGTTGTACCTGGTGGGTTCCTTGATGATTTGTGTGAGATTGAGGGCATCTAGCTTAGATTGTAGGACTGCCGGGGTGTTAAGCATATCCCAGTTTAGGTCACCTAACAGAACAAACTCTGAAGCTAGATGGGGGGCGATCAATTCACAAATGGTGTCCAGGGCACAACTGGGAGCTGAGGGGGGTCGGTAGTAGGCAGCAACAGTGAGAGACTTATTTCTGGAGAGATTCATTTTTAAAATTAGAAGTTCGAACTGTTTGGGTATGGACCTGGAAAGTATGACATTACTTTGCAGGCTATCTCTGCAGTAGACTGCAACTCCTCCCCCTTTGGCATTACTCTGTAATGTTCACAACTACATATACTTTGAACTCGTGAAAAGTGCGAGATGCGGTCAAGAAACACTGGCATGTTTTATCATCGGACCCAGCTTTGCCTGCTGAATTTAAGAATCCACCACTTATTGTATATTGGAGAGGTCGCAATTTACACGATAACTTGGTGCGTGCCAACTGCCAGCCACAAAAGAAAATCAGCCAGGCTCCATCTTCCAAATGGCAGCTATAAATGCAGAGGTTGGCAACAGTGCAACAATATGATGAAGTGTGATTATTTCTTCCACCAACATACAAGAAAACATACAATGGTGTCGTCTGCGTAGAGGTGGATTGGGGAATCGCCCGCAGCAAGAGCCACATCATTGATATATACAGAGAAAAGACTCTGTCCGAGATTTGAACCCTGTGCCAGAGGACCGGACAAGATGTCCTCCGATTTGACACACTGAACTCTGTCTGCAAAGTAGTTGGAGAACCAGGCAAGGCAGTCATTAGAAAAACCGAGGCTACTGAATCTGCCGATAAGAATATGGTGATTGACAGAGTCGCAAGCCTTGGCCAGTTCAATGAAGACGGCTACACAGTACTGTCTTTTATCGATGGCGGTTATGATATCGTTTAGTACCTTTAGCGTGGCTGAGGTGCACCCGTAACCGGCTCGGAAACCAGATTGCACAGCGGAGAAGGTACGGTGGGATTCGAGATGGTCAGTGATCTGTTTGTTGACTTGGCTTTCGAAGACCTTAGATAGGCAGGGCAGGATGGATATAGGTCTGTAACAGTTTGGGTCCAGGGTGTCTCCCCCTTTGAAGAGGGGGATGGCCGCGGCAGCTTTCCAGTCCTTGGGGATCTCAGACGATATGAAAGAGAGGTTGAACAGGCTGGTAATAGGGGTTGCGACAATAGCGGCGGATAGTTTCAGAAATAGAGGGTCCAGATTGTCAAGCCCAGCTGATTTGTACGGGTCCAGGTTCTGCAGCTCTTTCAGAACATCTGCTATCTGGATTTGGGTAAAGGAGAAGCTGGGGAGGCTTGGGCGAGTAGCTGCGGGGGGGGGGGGGGGGGGGGGAGCTGTTGGCTGAGGTTGGAGTAGCCAGGAGGAGGAAGGCATGGCCAGCCGTTGAGAAATGCTTGTTGAAGTTTCCGATTATCATGGATTTATCGGTGGTGACCGTGTTACCTAGCCTCAGTGCAGTGGGCAGCTGGGAGGAGGTGCTCTTGTTCTCCATGGACTTTACAGTGTCCCAGAACATTTTGGAGTTAGAGCTTCAAGATGCAAATTTCTGCTTGAAAAAGCTGGCCTTTGCTTTCCTGACTGACTGCGTGTATTGGTTCCTGACTTCCCTGAACAGTTGCATATCGCGGGGACTATTCGAAGCTATTGTAGTCCGCCACAGAATGTTTTTGTGCTGGTCGAGGGCAGTCAGGTCTGGAGTGAACCAGGGGCTAAATCTGTTCTTAGTATTGCATTTTTGAACGGAGCATGCTTATCTAAGATGGTGAGGAAGTTACTTTTAAAGAATGACCAGGCATCCTCAACTGATGGGATGAGGTCAATATCCTTCCAGGATACCTGGGCCTGGTCGATTAGAAAGGCCTGCTCGCAGAAGTGTTTTAGGGTGCGTTTGACAGTGATTAGGGGTTGTCGTTTGACTGTGGACCCGTAGCGGACACAGGCAATGAGGCAGTGATCGCTGAGATCCTGATTGAAGACAGCAGAGGTGTATTTGGAGGGCCAGTTGGTCAGGATAACGTCTATGAGGGTGCCCTTATTTACAGATTTAGGGTTGTACCTGGTGGGTTCCTTGATGATTTGTGTGAGATTGAGGGCATCTAGCTTAGATTGTAGGACTGCCGGGGTGTTAAGCATATCCCAGTTTAGGTCACCTAACAGAACAAACTCTGAAGCTAGATGGGGGGCGATCAATTCACAAATGGTGTCCAGGGCACAACTGGGAGCTGAGGGGGGTCGGTAGTAGGCAGCAACAGTGAGAGACTTATTTCTGGAGAGATTCATTTTTAAAATTAGAAGTTCGAACTGTTTGGGTATGGACCTGGAAAGTATGACATTACTTTGCAGGCTATCTCTGCAGTAGACTGCAACTCCTCCCCCTTTGGCATTACTCTGTAATGTTCACAACTACATATACTTTGAACTCGTGAAAAGTGCGAGATGCGGTCAAGAAACACTGGCATGTTTTATCATCGGACCCAGCTTTGCCTGCTGAATTTAAGAATCCACCACTTATTGTATATTGGAGAGGTCGCAATTTACACGATAACTTGGTGCGTGCCAACTGCCAGCCACAAAAGAAAATCAGCCAGGCTCCATCTTCCAAATGGCAGCTATAAATGCAGAGGTTGGCAACAGTGCAACAATATGATGAAGTGTGATTATTTCTTCCACCAACATACAAGAAAACATACAAGAACATACAAGAAAACAGTTCCAAATAAATGACATTATCACGTGCTCCACCACCCATGTTATCTACATTATTAAATGTCCATGTGGGCTGTGCTATGTAAAACCTCTCGTTCTCTCAAACAGAGAATCAGTGAACATAAAAGTTAAATTAGGTGAAACGACAGGGATTATCCAGTCGCAGTACATTTTAATGACCTAAAACATGACATTTCAACCTTTAGATTTTGTGGCATAGAAAAAGTTAGCATAACAGACCGGGGAGGTGATATAAACAGATGTGTTTAATACGTTTTATGTACACACTTTATTTGAATATTTATGAAATGCATGTTGTTATATTTGGTAGCACTTATTTGTTTTTCCTTTGCCTCCAACCCCTTTCGATGCGTGGAACGGATGTGGGTGTGGCCAGGTCTACATAAGGGTGCTAATTTAAGAAACTCACAAAAGCTCTGACGAAGGCCGTGATGCCGATACGTAAGGCTTATTAAAGATCAGTGATACGATCAAGAGCAGTGTGCAGGTTCCTTCTTTTTCCTCATCTTATCCGGCTGATGCACCTGCAAAAAAGATACCTCAGATGTGCGAGTGCCTTTTGAATTTTGAATTTGACTTTACAAACAATAAGAGAGCTTATTTGGAGTCTTATTTCTTCATAGCCTAGACCTACAAACTACTACTAGATATTACTAGACCTACTAAACATAAAGATATAAAACTGTATTTTTTTGTGAAGAATCAACAACAAGTGGGACACAATCATGAAGTGGAACGACATTTATTGGATATTTCAAACTTTTTAACAAATCAAAAACTGAAAAATTGGGCGTGCAAAATTATTCAGCCCCTTTACTTTCAGTGCAGCAAACTCTCGCCAGAAGTTCAGTGAGGATCTCTGAATGATCCAATGTTGACCTAAATGACTAATGATGATAAATACAATCCACCTGTGTGTAATCAAGTCTCCGTATAAATGCACCTGCACTGTGATAGTCTCAGAGGTCCGTTAAAAGCGCAGAGAGCATCATGAAGAACAAGGAACACACCAGGCAGGTCCGAGATACTGTTGTGAAGAAGTTTAAAGACGGATTTGGATACAAAAAGATTTCCCAAGCTTTAAACATCCCAAGGAGCACTGTGCAAGCGATAATATTGAAATGGAAGGAGTATCAGACCACTGCAAATCTACCAAGACCTGGCCGTCCCTCTAAACTTTCAGCTCATACAAGGAGAAGACTGATCAGAGATGCAGCCAAGAGGCCCATGATCATTCTGGATGAACTGCAGAGATCTACAGCTGAGGTGGGAGACTCTGCCCATAGGACAACAATCAGTCGTATATTGCACAAATCTGGCCTTTATGGAAGAGTGGCAAGAAGAAAGCCATTTCTTAAAGATATCCATAAAAAGTGTTGTTTAAAGTTTGCCACAAGCCATCTGGGAGACACACCAAACGTGGAAGAAGGTGCTCTGGTCAGATGAAACCATAATTGAACTTTTTGGAAACAATGCAAGACTTTATGTTTGGCGTAAAAGCAACACAGCTCATCACCTTGAACACACTATCCCCACTGTCAAACATGGTGGTGGCAGCATCATGGTTTGGGCCTGCTTTTCTTCAGCAGGGACAGGGAAGATGGTTAAAATTGATGGGAAGATGGATGGAGACAAATACAGGACCATTCTGGAAGAAAACCTGATGGAGTCTGCAAAAGACCTGAGACTGGGACTGAGATTTGTCTTCCAACAAGACAATGATCCAAAACCTAAAGCAAAATCTACAATGGAATGGTTCAAAAATAATCATATCCAGGTGTTAGAATGGCCAAGTCAAAGTCCAGACCTGAATCCAATCGAGAATCTGTGGAAAGAACTGAAAACTGCTGTTCACAAATGCTCTCCATCCAACCTCACTGAGCTCGAGCTGTTTTGCAAGGAGGAATGGGAAATAATTCCAGTCTCTCGATGTGCAAAACTGATAGAGACATACCCCAAGCGACTTACAGCTGTAATTGCAGCAAAAGGTGGCGCTACAAAGTATTAACTTAAGGGGGCTGAATAATTTTGCACGCCCAATTTTTCAGTTTTTGATTTGTTAAAAAAGTTTGAAATATCCAATAAATGTCGTTCCACTTCATGATTGTGTCCCACTTGTTGTTGATTCTTCACAAAAAAATACAGTTTTACATCTTTATGTTTGAAGCCTGAATTGTCGCAAAGTTCAAGGGGGCCGAATACTTTCGCAAGGCACTGTATATAAAATACCTTAACTGCTGAGGTAGGCTATGAAGCTTAACAGCCTAATAGAAGTAGGATTTTTTTATTAGGCCTACTTGGTCAACTGGTCAAAAATGTAACATCCTACATCAAACAATCATTTAAAGAAAAGAAGTCTGCACTTTCGAACCTAAAACCAGTTACGAAAAAGAAAGCGCACATTTGTAATTCCCAAACTCTAAAAGTAATTGGAAAGGTAGACACAAATTATGTATGACATTGTGGTTACAATAAAGAATGTAGCCCATCATTTAAATGATTCCTTATTAGCAGGACAATATACATTTTATAGTCCGGCTACTGTTGTAAAAATCCATCAACTTGCAATGAATTCGATTTATAAGTACTCCAAACTGTTACATTTCTAACTCAAAACAGCATTTCTTCATCAATATCTTTATGCTTTCATTAATCTTCTGGATCTTGTTTTTTTCTGTAGCAATTTTGAGCAAATTGCTCAAGGGCCATGGTTGAATCGTCTCTGAAGATGGTGTTATTGAATGTCTCACCAGCTTTGATCCATGCCCGGGCCTGCAGGATGCAAAGTTCTTTGTTTTTCCAGACAAATTATTGGGTCGAAACTACAGAACTGTACAAAACAAGTGAGCACACATGGTTAATGTTCTGAGATTTAAAAAAAAATATATATATATACAGTGTATATACATACTGTACGTGACCGACCGACCGACCGACTGACTATGTAGCAAAATTTGAAATTGTGTTTTTTACATTGGATAAAAGTAGAGACTCAGAGCTAGAAAATTATCATACACTACAGTTAAGGAACATTGGGAAAGTAATTCTGCTTTGAAAATTGATTAACTTGTAACCAAATTTTGGGGAAAATGACCCTTGAATGTTTTGGTACCTACTGGAGAGCTCTTCTTTGTCTACACCCATTCAGCATCGTTCACACCCTCTTAAGCTTTAGACCACACCCATCTCTGAGGATTCACGTGAGACTATGTACTAAACAACCAAAGATTTCAAGACTAAAGGCTGGTTTATACTACGGGTGTGTTCGTAATTTAATCTGGAGTGCTAGAGTGTGCTATGGGCGTTCATACACTGAGAGCGTTGTCAGATTGTCCGTTTGTAAATTTAGAGCGTTTTGGTCTCGGAGCGTTCAGAGCGCACACTGAACGCTCTGGCCGAGGAGTAGGGTTGATCCGAGCGGTCTGCCTAACAGCAGTCAAGCACCCAAGCTAACTGGCTAACGATGGCTAGCTTACTAGCTACTTCCAGACACAAATGAGAGAACAGCTCACTCTGACCATTTTAGTGAATTTATTTGCAAATTATGGTGGAAAATAAGTATTTGGTCATCTACAAACAAGCAAGATTTCTGGCTCTCACAGACCTGTAACTTCTTCTTTAAGAGGCTCCTCTGTCCTCCACTCGTTACCTGTATTAATGGCACCTGTTTGAACTTGTTATCAGTATAAAAGACACCTGTCCACAACCTCAACCTCAAACAGTCACACTCCAAACTCCACTATGGCCAAGACCAAAGAGCTGTCAAAGGACACCAGAAACAAAATTGTAGACCTGCACCAGTGGGAGCAATTATTAGGAAATGGAAGACATACAAGATCTCACCCCGTGGGGTCAAAATGATCACAAGAACGGTGAGCAAAAATCCCAGAACCACACGGGGGGACCTAGTGAATGACCTGCAGAGAGCTGGGACCAAAGTAACAAAGCCTACCATCAGTAACACACTACGCCGCCAGGGACTCAAATCCTGCTTAAGCCAGTACATGTTCAGGCCCGTCTGAAGTTTGCTAGAGAGCATTTGGATGATCCAGAAGAAGATTGGGAGAATGTCATATGGTCAGATGAAACCAAAATATAACTTTTTGGTAAAAACTCAACTCGTCGTGTTTGGAGGACAAAAAATGCTGAGTTGCATCCAAAGAACACCATACCTACTGTGAAGCCGTTGCTTGATATGACACACACCAGCCATTTTAGAGTGACAGCTAATGCACAGCTAGCTTCATTGTTGAAAAGAGTACTACTGCACAGTCAGTATTAACTAATGTGCAGCTTCCGGAATAAACCTGCAATACCTGAAGGCACATCCTTCACACGATACGAATCCTCTCTATCAATCGACATCGGATTTCTTAAACCTCTTGCATTATTTCCTAATTTTGGCCCATTTAAATTACATAACCACAGAGGATTATGGATCGTTCTCTGAGGAGGGAGTTTAATGAAAACAGCCTCATCCAGTCTCTTTGTAGATATTGAGTTTCAACTCCATTGAGATTTTCCACTGTTAGGGGGAATGAGTAATAAGGCTTTGCCACACTTTATTGACTTAATAACGGAGAGGATTTTAGTTACGTAAAGATGTGCATTTCAGTCGGGTGGGAGGGTGTATGCGTGTGTGGCAGTATGTGTGTGTGAAGATTTCTTTCTTTGAATGCACTTTACTGTATTTAACGTGTTTTCAAGGTTCACACTCTTGTGTAGATACATGTATCAGCATTAGCGTTTGCCATTATATTAACACATGCCTTCCCTTCCCGTGTACTGAGCCTTCACATGTACTGAGTCATGCCACATATCGCATTATGGCCTGCATTGAACCCAGGTGATACTCATATTGTGATATACAACAATGTGAGCTGGATAGGCTACAGTTGTATGCTAACGCTAGCTATGCTAAGGGACTGTACGATTTTATACTTCTTATGCACCGATTTTGACGTCCCAGACAAAATTTCCACATCATGGGCAAATTGTTAGGTCGTAAACGATTGTCGGACATCTTGGCTCATTCAGTGTGACAGGGTCTAGGGTCTGCCAATTAAGTATCACTATGTGCTGTTGTCGTCTCCAACAAAGTTCTGTCAGTGTCCAAAAATATTTAGCCTTTGTTGTGTAGTGTGGCTGGTGTTATGAGCCGATGCCTAGGAACACGTCTGGCAATAAGTATAAGTAATCTGAATAGTCAGATTAATCTAATAGTTTGATTTCAACATTTACACGATTTTCCTAATAATGTCGTTTACATGACATCTGAAATCAGTATACCTGATGTGATTTTGATCAATGCACAAAATCGGCAATCAAAAGAAACATTCTACCATAGCGACCATGTTATTTTTGGTTCAGATATGTAAAGTTCAAAACTCTTTCTCAGATGCATACTTTCAGTTTTTCCGAACTCACTTCACTCGCAGATAAGAGGGAGGCTTGTGCTGTGGGTGCTGGCACATGCATAGATCAAATACACCGCTGCTTTAACGATGTGCGCTGAGGGTCGGGAAGCAAGTTCAGGGAGTGAGTGTTTTAATAAATAGATGTAACATAATACAAAACAAGAAACACAAACAACGCACAGACATGAAACAGAAACAATGACGACTGGGGAAAAAACCAAAGGGAGTGACATACAGTTGAAGTCAGAAGTTTACATACACTTAGGTTGGAGTCATTAAAAATAATTTTTCAACCACTCCACAAATGTCTTGTTAACAAACTATAGTTTTGTCAAGTCGGTTGGGACATCTACTTTGTACATGACACAAGTCATTTTTCCAACAATTGTTTACAGACAGATTATTTAAATTATAATTCACTGTATCACAATTCCAGTGGGTCAGACGTTTACATACACTAAGTTGACTGTGCCTTTAAACAGCTTGGAAAATTCCAGGAAATTATGTCCTGGCTTTAGAAGCTTCTGATAGGCTAATTGACATAATTTCAGTCAATTGGAGGTGTACCTGTGGATGTATTTTAAGGCCAACCTTCAATATCAGTGCATCTTTGCTTGACATCATGGGAAAATCAAAAGAAATCAGCCAAGACCTCAGAAAAAACATTGTAGACCTCCACAAGTCTGGTTCATCCTTGGGAGCAATTTCCAAACGCCTGAAGGTACCACGTTCGTCTGTACAAACAATAGTACGCAAGTATAAACACCATGGGACCACGCAGCCGTCATACAACTCAGGAAGGAGAAACTTTCTCTCTCCTAGAGATGAACGTACTTTGGTGCGAGAAGTGCGAATCAATCCCAGAACAACAGCAAAGGATGCTGGAGGAAACAGGTTCAAAAGTATCTCTATCCTCAGTAAAACAAGTCCTATATCGACATAATCTGAAAGGCCGCTCAGCAAGGAAGAAGCCACTGCTCCAAAACAGCCATAAAAAAGCCAGACTACGATTTGCAACTGCACATGGGGACATGTACTTTTTGGAGAAATGTTCTCTGGTCTGATGAAACAAAAATAGAACTGTTTGGCCATAATGATAATGATGGTTTGGAGGGAAAAGGGGGAGGCTTGCAAGCCGAAGAACACCATCCCAACCATGAAGCACGGGGGTGGCAGCATCATGTTGTGGGGGTGCTTTGCTGCAGGAGGGACTGGTGCACTTCACAAAATAGATGGCATCATGATGTAGGAAAATGATGTGGATATATTGAAGCAACATCTCAAGACATCGGTCAGAAAGTTAAAGCTTGGTCGTAAACGGGTCTTTCAAATGGACAATTACCCCAAGCAGACTTCCAAAGTTGTGGCAAAATAACTTCAGGACAACAAAGTCAAGGTATTGGAGTGGTCATCACAAAGCCCTGACATCAATCCCAAAGAAAATGTGTGGGCCAAACTGAAAAAGCGTGTGCAAGCAAGGAGACCTACAAACCTGACTCAGTTACATCAGCTCTGTCAGGAGGAATGGGCCAAATTTACCCAATTTATTGTGGGAAGCTTGTGGAAGGCTACCAAAAACATTTGATGAAAGTTAAACAATTTAAAGGCAATGCTACCAAATACTAATTGAGTGTATGTAAACTTCTGACCCACTGGGAATGTGATGAAAGAAATCAAAGCTGAAATAAATAATTCTCTCTACTATTATTCTTATAGACATTTCACATTCTTAAAATAAAGTGGCGATCCTAACTCACCGAAGACTGGGCATTTTTACTCTGATAAAATGTCAGGAATTGTGAAAAACTGAGTTTAAATGTATTTGGCTAAGGTGTATGTAAACTTCTGACTTCAACTGTAGGTGCTGTTGAATTCTAGCTATTTTGAAGAAAAAGCCAAAAGAGGATTTATTTTGTGATATTTGGCACTCTTTTGGTGTACGCATCTGTCACAATGAATCTACAGATGGTGTTTAAATCAGATTTCTGACAAATCTACCGCACAGCCAACAAAGTAACTACGGTGCTGGAAGATTATACTAAAATGGAGAAAAAAAACCTCACAGTGCGCTTAGATCAGATGCCAATTTCAGTAAGCAATGTTCTAAGCTTTCAGTTAAAGCAGCTGAGCAGAAATCAGACTTATAAATTCTAACCACTGTGCCAGATGATCAATGCTGTGTAGACATTGTGGATGATGGTGCTCAGTCATCTCTCTCTAAATCACAGACCATGTTCCTGTTTCCTTCCTTCCTTCCTTCCTTCCTTCCTTCCTTCCTTCCTTCCTTCCTTCCTTCCTTCCTTCCTTCCTTCCTTCCTTCCTTCCTTCCTTCCTTCCTTCCTTCCTTCCTTCCTTCCTTCCTTCCTTCCTTCCTTCCTTCCTTCCTTCCTAGAAGTAATCACTGATTGGATCTGTGAAAAGCAATGCACCGGAAGCTTTGATCGATGCTTTTCCTTTGAAATCTAAATCTGTTCAAACCAGCCATCAGAAAGGAAATGCCGCCATTTTGCAAACCCTAACAGGGCCCATCACCAAGTCACATTCACTTAGAGGCAGTGTGTGTTGGTGTGACTCTGGCCTGAACGTGTGAAGGTCGCTCGGTGGTGAGGGAAGCAGCTGGTGCCCAGGGGAGGCAGGTTGAGTGGTGGGGCCTGACGTATCCGCCAACTGCCCCCTAGTGAAACGCTGACCTTACCCTGGGTGTTATAGCTGCAAAACAAGGTAGCCTAAGTACTCAGAGAGCACAGTATGGCACTTATATATTTACTAATACAATAAAGAGACAGAGAAAGTGAGAGAAACAGAGAGGGAGAGGAGAGGAGGCGATAAGAGAGCGAGAAAGACAAAGGGCAAATGAGATGAGTGGATTTTAGTGGAGAAACGGTGATACAGACCCAGAGCAATAGAGAAATGAATGAGGTCCTAAGAGTGCAGCATGACACAGAGATTTACCAATTCCAAAATGAGAACCGCTCAATAGCAGGAAGAGAAAGACGAAGGGAAGGAGAGATGAGGAAGGAGTGGGTGACACATGGGGAGAGAGAAAGAGAAAAAAGGAGGTTGTGATACAGACACGCACTGCCAAATGACCTTTTCAATTCTTATCCTCGAGCAAAATCAAAGCCCTCCATACTGAGCGGCAGAGCGGAGGATAATGAAGGGAGGAGAGAAGGAGGGGTGAATGGGCAGAGGCCTGGATGAAGGCCTTGTTTTGAATCAGAAAAGCAAGATATGGTGGCAAGCAAGAGAGAGAGGGTGAATGAGAGAGTGAGAATGACAGAGAGAGAAAGAAAGAGTGGATAGAGCTGTTCTATCCTCTAACCGATCGCCCTTTGATGAACTACACACTTAATCCCCCTTCGACGCACACAACTGAATCAAATACCAACTGCGTGCCAAAGTGGCTCACGACACTTAAACAACAAGGTAGTGATTGATTAGATTACGCTAAACCCCGGCGACTTCCACAAGCTGCCGCTAAAGTTGTGGCTAATGTGTTTTGTTGGAGAAGGGGGCCATATAGGCCTCGTAAACAACAATTACTCAGAGGCAGAGTGACATTTGTGTCTCAGTTGTTTACCGCTGGAGTGACAAACGAGGACTCAACGTTATGACATGGGAGCTGTAAGGAATTCATAATCTGTCGTAGAGGAGTTGGCTCATTGAACTTAATTTGAAGTTCACTGAAGTTTCTATGACGTGAGGGAAGTGTGGCTTTCGTTTTGGTTTGTATGTCCACATTTGTCGGTAAAGTATGGTGTGTACTTTTTAAGCAGTCCATTTTGACCCATAGGTATCTCCTTTCACTGTTTTATGTTGTAGATGGATAAATCACTCCTGACTGATGTGATTGGTCAGTTTCTTCTAACTGGAACAAACTGTTTAATTCACAGTCATTAATCTATTAATATTATATATACCCCGCTGAAATAAATGCTGGTGACTAGTGCTGTGTTTTTTCTGGTGACCAGCTTTCGCTGTGTTTTTACTGGTGACCAGCAGCACCAGCATAAATTGGTCACCAGCATACCAGCATGAGTTGGTCACCTGCATCACCAGCTGGTCGGCCAACCTCACCATCTCCCCCCTTTTGTAGCCGCCCTTTGCCTTGATGACAGCTTTGCACACTCTTGGCATTCTCTCAACCAGCATCACCTGGAATGCTTTTTCAACAGTCTTGGAAAGAGAGTTTCCACATATGCTGAGCACTTCTTGGCTGCTTTTCCTTCACTCTGCGGTCTGACTCATTCTAAACCATCAATTTGGTTGAGGTCAGAGGATTATGGAGGCCAGGTCATCTGATGCAGCACTCCATCACTCTCCTTCTTGGTAAAATAGCCTTTACACAGCCTTGAGGTGTGTTGGGTCATTGACCTGTTGAAAAACAAATGATAGTCCCAGTAAGCCAAAACCAGATGGGGTGGCGTATCCCTGCAGAATGCTCTGGTAGCCATGCTGGTTAAGTGTGCCTTGAATTCTAAATAATACAGATAGTGTCACCAGCAAAGCACCCCCACACCATAACACCTCCTCCTCCATGCTTTATGGTGGGAAATACACATGCAGAGATCATTCGCTCACCCACACCGGTCTGACAAAGTCACGTCGGTTGGAAACAAAAATCTACAATTTGGACTCCAGACCAAAGGACACATTTCCACCGGTCTAATGTCCATTGCTCGTGTTTCTTGGCCCAAGCAAGTCTCTTCTTATTAGTGTCCTTTAGTAGTGGTTTCTTTGCAGCAAATCGACCATGAAGGCCTGATTTACACAGTCTCCTCTGAACAGTTGATGTTGAGATGTGTCTGTTACTTGAACTCTGAAGCATTTATTTGGGCTACAATTTCTGACGCTGGTAACTCTAATGAACTTATCATCTGCAGAAGAGGTAACTGGGTCTTCCATTCCTGTGGCGGTCCTCATGAGAGCCAGTTTCATCACAGAGCTTGATGGTTTTTGCGACTGCACTAGAAGAAACTTTCAAAGTTCTTGAAATGTTCCGTATTGACTAGAGGTCGACCGATTTATGATTTTTCAACGCTGATACCGATACCGATTATTGGAGGACTAAAAAAGCTGATACCGATTAATTGGACGATTAAAAAAAACAAGTATTTTAAATTTATTTGTAATAATGACAATTACAACAATACTGAATGAACACTTATTTGAACTTAATATAGTACATCAATAAAAATCCATTTAGCCTCAAGTAAATAATGAAACATGTTCAATTTGGTTTAAATAATGCAAAAACAAAGTGTTGGTGAAGAAAGTGCAATATGTGCCATGTGTGTAACGATCGTCTTCGGGAGAAAGAGAGGAGGACCAAAGCGCAGCGTGGTTAGTGTTCATATTTTTGAATAAACAACTGAACACTTCAAAAAATACAAAACAACAGTAACAACCGAAACAGTTCTATCTGGTGCAGACACACAAAGACTGAAAATAAACACCCACAAAACCCAGGTGGAAAAAGGCTACCTAAGTATGATTCTCAATCAGAGACAACTAACAACACCTGCCTCTGATTGAGAACCATACTAGGCCGAACACAAAAACCAACATAGAAAAACAAACAGACTGCCCACCCCAACTCACGCCCTGACCACACAAAAACAAAGCCAAACAAAGGAACTAAGGTCAGAACGTGACAGTACCCCCCCCCCCCCCCCCAAAGGTGCGGACTCCGGCCGCAAAACCTAAACCTATAGGGGAGGGTCTGGGTGGGCGTCTGTCCGCGGTGGCGGCTCTGGAGCGGGACGTGGACCCCACTTCACCATAGTTTTTGTCCACCTCCTCAACCGCCCCCGTGGCCTCTTATGAGCGGCGACCCTCGCCGCCGACCTCGGACTGGGGACCCTCGCCACGGGTCCCGAATGGACGGGAGATTCTGGCAGCGCCGGAGTGAAGGCCGACTCCGGCAGCGCCGGACAGGCGGGGGACTCCGGCGGCTCAGGACAGACGGGAGACTCTGGCGGCTCAGGACAGACGGGAGACTCTGGCGGCTCGGCGCGAGCACCTGTAGGGAGAAGACAGAGAGACAGTCTGGTGCGGGGGGCTGCCACCGGAGGGCTGGTACGTGGAGGTGGCACCGGACAGACCGGACCGTGAAGCTGCACTGGAGCTCTTGAGCACTGAGCCTGCCCAACCTTACCTGGCTGAATGCTCCCCGTAGCCAGAAATGTTTGGGACTGCCTCTCGGGTTTCTAGCCGCGCTGCCTCCTCATACCGCCGCCTCTCTGCTTTCGCTGCCTCCAGCTCAGCCTTGGGGCGGCGATATTCTCCAGCCTGTGCCCATGGTCCCTTGCCGTCCAGAATCTCCTCCCATGTCCAGGAGTCCTGTGTTTTTAGCCGCTGCTGCTGCTGCCTGTTACCATGCTGCTTGGTCCTTGGTTGGTGGGTGTTTCTGTAATGATCGTCTTCGGGAGAAAGAGAGGAGGACCAAAGTGCAGCGTGGTTAGTGTTCATCTTTTTTAATAAACAACTGAACACTTCAAAAAATACAAAACAACAAAGTGACAACCGAAACAGTTCTACCTGGTGCAGACACACAAAGACTGAAAATAAACACCCAGAAAACCCAGGTGGACAAAGGCTACCTAAGTATGATTCTCAATCAGAGACAACTAACGACACCTGCCTCTGATTGAGAACCATACTAGGCCGAACACAAAAACCAACATAGAAAAACAAACAGACGGCCCACCACAACTCACGCCCTGACCACACAAAAACAAAGCCAAACAAAGGAACTAAGGTCAGAACGTGACACCATGTAAAAAAGCAAACGTTTAAGTGCCTTGCTCAGAACATGAGAACATATGAAAGCTGGTGGTTCCTTTTAACATGAGACTTCAATATTCCAAGGTAAGAGGTTTTAGGTTGTAGTTAATATAGTATTTATAGGACTATTTCTCTCTATACCATTTTTACTATTGGATGTTCCCATAGGCACTTTAGTATTGCCAGTGTAACAGTATAGCTTTTGTCCATCTCCTCGCCCCTACCTGGGCTTGAACCAGGAACACATCAACAACAGCCACCCTCGAAGCGTCGTTACCCATCGCTCCACAAAAGCCGCGGCCCTTGCAGAGCAAGGGGAACAACTACTCCAAGTCTCAGAGCGAGTGATGTTTGAAACGTTATTAGCGCGCACCCCGCTAACTAGCTAGCCATTTCACTTCGGTTACACCAGCCTAATCTCGGGAGTTGATAGGTTTGAAGTCATAAACAGCTCAATGCTTGAAGCACAGCGAAGACCTGCTGGCAAAACGCACAAAAGTGCTGTTTGAATGAATGCTTACGAGCCTGCTGGTGCCTACCACTGCTCAGTCAAATTGCTCTATCAAATATCAAATCATAGATTTAATTCTAACATAATAACACACAGAAATACGAGCCATTGGTTATTAATATGGTAGAATCCGAAAACTATAATTTCGAAGAAAACAAAACGTTTATTATTTCAGTGAAATACGGAACCGTTCCGTATTTTATCTAACGGGTTGCATCCCTAAGTCTAATTATTGCTGTTACATTGCACAACCTTCAGCAGGGTAGATACTTTTCTTGTTACCAAATATGCGTTGTGGTTTTATTCGGCATGTCTCACTTTAAAGGGGGAGTGGTTAAAAAGACTATCTGTTTTCCTTCAACCACTTTTTTTGGATTGAGATCGTCTGGGGATATGAAACTAATGGAATCGTCCCAAAAGTGCAAACCCTGCCCATCTGTCACTCAGGCAGGCCCAATCAAGCATTTAAAGTTTTAAAAGTATTGTCAGGAAAACAAATACTATTTGCATGCAGGTCTGATTCGAACTGTCATCGAGGTTAAACCTTGTAAAAGCAAGGTGACACTATTTCTTAGCCTGCCTCCGAGTGCTCCTGGCTCTGCAGTACAGCCCCACAATGCAGACAGAGTCAGCCAGTGTGTCATGCTGCCTGGTGGTGGTGGGTGGTGGGGAGCATAAGAGAGTAACTTGGCCCGGTCCGCTGGGCAGAATAAATGGCACCAAACGATCAGATAGCATGAGTTACAGGCAGATTTACTGCTACATTACGCTGGGCTAGCATAGCCGCGTCCCTGTCTGTGAATTGTGGTTTAGGTACAAGAATGCTAGCTTGCTTGCTAAAGCCCTTCCAACGCTGTACAGTGCCTTCAGAAAGTATTCATACCCCTTGAGTTATTCCTAATTTTATTGTGTTACAGCCTGAATTCAAAATAGATGATAAAAAACATATTTAATCCATCTACACACAACTGCCCATATTGACAAAGAGAAAACAACATGTTTGTAAATACAGAAATATATCATTTACGTAACTATTTAAACCCCTGAGTCAATATGTTAGAATCACCTTTGGCAGCGATTACAGCGATGAGTCTTACTGGGTAAGTCACTAAGAGCCATCCACACCTGGATTGTACAATATTTGCCCATTATTATTTAAGAAATTCTTCAAGTTTTGTCCAATTGGTTGTTGATCATTGCTAGAAACCATTTTCAAGTCTTGCCATAGATTTTCAAGCATAAAACTGTAACTCGGCCACTCAGGAACATTCACTGTCTTCTTGGTGAGAAACTCCAGTGTAGATTTGGCCTTGTGTTTTAGGTTATTGTCCTGCTGAAAGGTGAATTCATCTCCCAGTGTCTGGTGGAAAGCAGACGTAACCAGGTTTTCCTTTAGGATTCAACAAAAAAGATGAACGTGGTACCTTCAGGCATTTGTCATGCACAAAGTAGATGTCCTAAACGACTTGCCAAATGTATAGTTTGTTAACAAGAATTTTGTGGAGTGGTTGAATTTTTTTTTTTTCAACTGTAGATACTTCTCCTGTTTGCTTTTTACCACCATGAAATAAATCATTGTATTTGATCAAATTAAAATACCATATGCCGTTTCAATGATGTATAGTACATGTATACCATCATACCGTTAATCATTTTCGTTAATCGTTAATCATCTCCAATGCTTTTTTTTGCCTTTTTTTGCGCATTACGTGAAAATCCGAGACCCTGCTAAACCAGCCCTCAGCTCGACTATGACAAGCTAATAAAAGGTTGTGACACTATTAACATCTAACACACTCGAAAACAAGACCAAATCAAATTACCAGCAGATTTTTTTTTCTTCGTTGATTCGATTCGGGGGCGACTGTGAAAAACGGCTTAAATCCAGCCGGCTGTATGTACTGTAAGCAGAGATGTATAATTAACGACAGCCGGGCTTGATACTAAACGCTGAGTAATCTGGATCAAACGGCGCCCGTGCCAAATACACCAACCAACAGATTGGGCTAGAAAGAGGGGGAGATGGAGGAGACTGTGAGCTGGGGGGACCAGTGTTCTCTTTCACACTGCGGCCAACTGTACATTTGCTGTATTAAATGTTCTTGTCATGTCTCTAGGGTTGAGGCTAGAAAACAAAATATGTTGGCTGAGTGGTTGTGCTTCTGGATGTGTGTCAGTGACATGGGGATGTTGTTTTGTTTATAGACAGTAGGTCCATGAAGATACTAGGGCTGAATTCTATTTAGACCCCTCGCCCCTTACATACACCCTAGACATTCCTGTAGTTATGAGTGGATTGGATAGAATTCCATATCGACACCTAGCCTCTACAACCTAGACCTAGGATTTGATAGATATAAGCATCATGTTGATAGCTTCACCATTGCGTTTTATAGGCCCAAGCGGATACAAGGGCTCGCTCGCTCTCCTGATACACAAATCTGGTATTATGGTGATGAGCAATGTAGCAGTAACTCGGTGGCCAAATTACTTACACCTACTCAGTCGCCTCAGGTCTGCAAAGTGGAGTGAGTGAGGGCAGCAGGGGAGGGTGTTGGAATGGAACGCAGCCTAACAAGTCACCTCTGCCATCCCTCCCTTCCTCCCTCCCCTCCAGGCAAACAGACCTGCCCTCCGGAGAAGTTTGACTGCGGCGGCTCTACCAACAAGTGTGTCTCAGTGTCGTGGCGATGCGACGGCGAGCGGGACTGTGAGAACGGGTCAGACGAGGAGGACTGTGCCGCCGGTGAGTGTAACGGACAGCTGTCAATCGAAGGCCATAGAAACGACTTATTGGCAGAGACAGGTGTCCTCACGCTAAGGACGGGCAGCAGTCCAGCCCACTGCCAAAGTGCCTGACTGATTTTTTAATGGAAAACTATGTTGAAAATAGAAGGGGGAAAAAGCATTTATAAAGTGTTCTGCTCAGTTGTCTTTTGAGACATAAAATGAATCAATAGGATGCATTACCTGTCAAACCGCACCCCAGCCAAACCCGGACGACACTGAGCCAATTGTGCACCACCCTTACGTAACTTCCAATCACTGCCGGATGTGATACAGCCTGGATTTGACCCAGGGACTGTAGTCAAACCGCTGCGCCACCCGGGAGTGTTTCCATGACATAGACTAACCAGGTAGTAGGTGCCAGGCGCACCAGCTTGAATGTGTCAAGAACTGCAACGCTGCTGGGTCTTTCATGCTCAATTGTTTCCTGTGTGTATAAAGAATGGTCCACCACCCAAAAGACATTCAGCCAACTTGACACAACTGTGGGAAGCATTGGAGTCAACTTTAGCCAGCATCCCTGTGGAACGCTTTCGACACCTTGTGGAGTCCATGCCCTGGCAAATTGAGGCTGTTCTGAGGGCAAAGGGAGCAGGGTTAAACTCAATGTTAGGAAGGTTTTCTTAATGTTTTGTACACGGTGGATATCTGGCGCTAATAGTGGAATGATAGTGTTTCACAGTATTACTTACCCACCAGTGTTGTGATTGGCTGTGACATTGGCCTATTGACTTCTCGGTTGGCTGTTCTGACTTTGTGGAAATCACTAATTTCCTGGCTGCTAAAATTCTAAACTTTTTGCTCCATTTCAGTTCATGTGAGAAAACAAGCACTGAATCGCCAGCATTAAACAGCTGTAAAAATGTCATTTTTTGGTTATTGAAAAGATACAGTGCCTTCAGAAACTATTCACACTCTTTGACATTTTTCACATTTTGTTGTGTTACAAGGTGGGATTTAAATGAATTTAATTGTCATTATTTGTCAACGATGTACACAAAATATTCTGTATTGTCAAAGTGTATGGTAAAATACAACCATTTTCAGGTCTTGCCATAGATTTTCATGCAGATTTAAGTCAAAACTGTAACTCGGCCACTCAGGAACATTCACTGTTTTCTTGGTAAGCAACTCCAGTGTAGATTTGGCCTTAAGATTTAGGTTATTGTCCTGCTGAAAGGTGAATTCATCTCCCAGTGTCTGGTGGAAATCAGACCGAACCCGTTTTTTCCCTAGGATTTGGCCTGTGCTTAGCTCCATTCTGTTTATTTTTTATCCTGAAAAACTCGCCAGTCCTTAACGATTACAAGCATATCCATAACATGATGCAGCCACCACTATGCTGTGGTACTCAGTAATGTGTTCTATTGGATTTTCCCCAAACATAACACTTTGTATTCAGGAGAAAAAGTGAATAGCTTTGCCACATGTTTTACAGTGTTACTTTAGTGCCCTGTTGCAAACAGGATGCATGTTTTGGAATATTTGTATTCTTTACAGGCTTCCTTCATTTCACTCTGTCAATTAGGTTAGTATTGTTGAGTAACTACAATGTTGTTGATCCAACCTCAGTTTTCTCCTATCACAGCCAGAGTTGAATACTCTGTAACTGTTTTAAAGTCACCATTGGCCTCACGCTGGAATCCCTGAGCGGTTTCCTTCTTCTCCGGCAACTGAGTTGGGAAGGACCCCTGTATCTTTGTGGCGATTGGGTTTATTGATCCAAAGTGTAATTAATGACTTCACCGTGCTCAAAAAGGGATATTCACTGTCTGCTTGTTGTACAGCTAGCAAAAAGTGCCCTTCTTCGAGAGGCATTGGAAAACTCCCTGGTCTTTGTGGTTGAATCTATGTTTGAAATCCACTACTCGACTGAGGAACCTTACAGATAGTTGTATGTGTGGGGTACAGACATGGGGTAGTCATTCAAAAATCACGTTAAACACTATTATTACACACAGTGAGTCCATGCAACTTATTATGTGACTATTTTAGGCTTGCCAAAACAAAAGGGGATGAGTACTTCTTAACTCTAGACATAACAGCTTTTCATTTTGAATTAATTTGTACAAATAACTCCACTTTGACATTATTTGGTATTGTGTGTAGTAGGCCAGTGACCCCAAAAATATTAATTTAAGCCATTTTAAAGTCAGTACTGACTGAACATGTATGCCATTCTGCGGCAGTACCCTTGTCTTAGAATTGGGTTTAAACAATTGTCGCCATGTTACAATTCTATGTATTTTATATAGGCCCACTACTGTGTGACATTAAAGTGTTTTCTTCTTAGAGATCCCTATCTTCTCCATATCTGGCTTTTTGGTGTTTATTTTCTCCGTATGCTTATCTTCTGACGATGGAGGACACGACAGCTCGGTGTGCAGCACTTGAGATTTCTCGGGCATCGCAAATGGCACCGTATTCCCTACATAGTGCACTACTTTTTGTCAGGGCCTGTCAAAAGTAGTGCTCTGTGTTGGGAATAGAGTCCCATTTGGGACGCATCCCCTATCGATGGAAACGGGGGCTAATGAATAAATCAGCTCTGCCGAGAAAATAAATAGACTTTGATGCACAAATCAAAGGTTGCAATTCAATATCAAGTATGAGAATCAGTGTGTATAGAACTTGCCCTTGGCGGCCGGCGAGAGCTTTGGTATCTCCCATGACTTATCGCAATCATAGCGGTAGGAAGAGCCACCCATTAAACTTGACCCAGCTTTGCATGGTGCAAGCGCCAATCCATCAACAATGGATGATGACATCGCCCTCCTCTTTACCTAATCACGTGCCACCCTGGTGCGTCTCCACACACTCATACAAACACCCCGCCGTGACTACACTCCTGCCCTACTTTACACAGCAGCGTGAAGAATTGACTTCTCCTTTTCTCTCGTGCCCTCTTCTCTCCCGCATGTCGGGAAAAATTGATTGAAGCGAAAGCACCACGGGAGGCTGAATGTTTGGACTTTGAAGATTGTGTGCCGCCGTGGCACGCACGCAGAAAGCTACACTTGGAGAGACCCTGTCTTATTTTCCCCAGATGAGGGAAAGAGCAGAGAGAAGGAGAAAATAATGCTGTATGTTTCCCTGGTATCATTTGAGTCCCCAAGGTTCTTGTGTGTCTGTGTGTTCTTATTTTTAACTAGGAAAGTCAGTTAGGAACAAATTCTTATTTTCAACGATGGCCTTGTTCAGGGGCAGAATGAGAGATTTTTACTTTGTCAGCTCAGGGATTTGATCTTTCAACCTTTTGGTTATTAGTCCTACACTCTAACCACGAGGCTACCTGTCGCCCCAGGCTACCTGCTGCGCAGGTAATTGTAAAATTGTAAATCAAAACAACTATTTACTCCTCTCAGATATGGTCTGTGAACATGCATTTACTTCAGTAAATAGAACATTCAAAAATAGACCTGGTTTCAAATATTATTTTAAATCTTTGTTTTTTTTTATTTAGCTAGATGGGCATGGTTTGTGTTTTTGCTTTTATTCTACTGGTCCCATTACACCACGCAAGTACAATCACGCCACATTCAACCATATTTGATCCAAGGTCTGTGTAAAATACATCTATGCCACTTTGCCCATAACATTCCTTCGGCTACAGGAGCTAATAGTTGACTGAAAATGGCACACCCACTAGCATTACGAGATCCCACTGACTTTCGCTGTAATACCTTCTTAAGTTTTTTAGCTGTAGTCAGCCCGGCTCCATTGAGAGCCCTTCTAGCCTGCTCTAATCTCTTTCTCGTTCTAATTTCTCCATTGACCCCTCCAGACTAAGCCTCTCAGTGATGACTTCAGGCCAGTGGCCACTGCCTCCCCTAGAGCTCAAACACTGCTGGGCTTGTATGGCATCCATATTAGGATTTCCCTCAGTTGTCAGACGGATCTCACTTTATTGTCAAAACTCCGTAAGTTGTCAGTTTTCAGACAAAAGTCCCTCTCGGTCTTGGCAGTCAAGTTTCGTCTGAGGACTGAGTACGGAAGGACTTCAGAATACGGATGCTGTAATATTAGGATTGGGAGTTATACTGGTCGGGTAATCTGATGCTACAGTAGATCTTCGATTTAATAATAGGTATCATTTCTACCGTTTCTACATTGCTATAATACTGTAGTCGCAACCACACTGCACACTGCCCTAACCCATCTGGACAAGAGGAATACCTATGTGAGAATGCTGTTCATCGACTACAGCTCAGCATTCAACACCATAGTACCCTCCAAACTCGTCATCAAGCTCGAGACCCTGGGTCTCCACCCCGCCCTGTGCAACTGGGTACTGGACTTCCTGACGGGCCGCCCCCAGGTGGTGAGGGTAGGTAACAACATCTCCACCCCGCTGATCCTCAACACTGGGGCCCCACAAGGGTGCGTTCTGAGCCCTCTCCTGTACTCCCTATTCACCCATGACTGCGTGGCCATGCACGCCTCCAACTCAATCATCAAGTTTGTGGACGCACCACAGTGGTAGGCTTGATTACCAACAACGACGAGACGGCCTACAGGGAGGAGGTGCGAGCCCTCGGAGTGTGGTGTCAGAAAAATAACCTCACACTCAACGTCAACAAAACAAAGGAGATGATTGTGGACTTCAGGAAACAGCAGAGGGAGCACCCCCCTATCCACATTGAAGGGACAGTAGTGGAGAGGGTAGTAAGTTTTATGTTCCTCGGCATACACATCACGGACAAACTGAATTTGTCCACCCACACAGACAGCGTTGTGAAGAAGGCGCAGCAGCGCCTCTTCAACCTCAGGAGGCTGAAGAAATTCGGCTTGTCACCAAAAGCACTCCCAAACTTCTACAGATGCACAATCGAGAGCATCCTGTCGGGCTGTATCACCGCCTGGTACGGCAACTGCTCCGCCCACAACCGTAAGGCTCTCCAGAGGGTAGTGAGGTTTGCACAATGCATCACCGGGGGCAAACTACCTGCCCTCCAGGACACCTACACCACCCGATGTCACAGGAAGGCCATAAAGATCATCAAGGACAACAGCCACCCGAGCCACTGCCTGTTCACCCCGCTATCATCCAGAAGGCAAGGTCAGTACAGGTGCATCAAAGCAGGGACCGAGAGACTGAAAAACAGCTTCTATATCAAGGCCATCAGACTTTTAAACAGCCACCACTAACATTGAGTGGCTGCTGCCAACATACTGACTCAACTCCATCCACTTTAATAAATGGAAATTGATGTAAAAAATGTATCACTAGCCACTTTAAACAATGCCACTTAATATAATGTTTACATACCCTACATTACCCATCTCATATGTATATGTATATACTGTACTCTATATCATCTACTGCATCTTTATGTAATACATGTATCACTAGCCACTTTAAACTATGCCACTTTGTTTACATACCCTACATTACTCATCTTATATGTATATACTGTACTCGATACCATCTACTACATATTGCCTATGCCGTTCTGTACCATCACTCATTCATATATCTTTATGTACATATTCTTTATCCCTTTACACTTGTGTCTATAAGGTAGTAGTTGTGGAATTGTTAGGTTAGATTACTCGTTGGTTATTACTGCATTGTCGGAACTAGAAGCACAAGCATTTCGCTACGCTCACATTAACATCTGCTAACCATGTGAATGAGACAAATAAGATTTGATTTGATTGACTCGCCATTCAGAGAGGCGGCAGGAGAATTGACTTCAAAGGAGTTAGGTTAGGTAACACACTGTCTCTGTGTTGGTATTCACCAGGAGAAGGTGCATTAAGGTGCATGGACAATGACTGGCACATAATAACACATGCCATTCCTCGCAGCCAGGCAGTTAGCATCTAGATACATTTTACATTACATTCAAGTGATTTAGCAGACACTTTTATCCAAAGCGTGCATTCATCTTAAGACAGCTAGGTGAGATAACCACATGTTGTAGTAAATACATTTCTCCTCAATACAGAAGTTTTCAGCGGAGTCAGTGCTAGAAGGAAAAGACAAGTGCAATTTTTCTATTCTTATTTTTTTTTTAATGGGGTTTGGGAATAAGATTTCAATGTTTTATTTAAGATACTCTTTGAAGATGTAGGTTTTCAGTTGTTTTTGGAAGATGGGCAGGGACTCTGCTTTCCTACCATCAGAGGGAAGCTTGCTCCGCCATTGGGGTGCTAGGACAGGGAAGAGCTTTGACTGGGCTGAGTGGGCCTGCACAGAGCCCTGATCTCAACCCCATCAAACACCTTTGGGATGAATTGGAAGGCCAACTGCGAACCAGGCCTAATCACCCAACATCAGTGCCCGACCTCACTAATGGTCTTGTGACTAAATGGAAGCAAGTCCCTGCTGCAATGTTCCAACTTCTAGTGGAAAGCCTTTCCAGAAGAGTGGAAACTGTTAGAGCTGCAAAGGGGGGACCACTCCACATTAATGCCCATGATTTTGGAATGAGATGTTCGACGAGCACTTGTCCACATACTTGTGGTTGTGTCTGTTCCCAGATTTGTTTGTGCTGTACTTCTAAGGTCGTTGTAACTTGACAGCACAAATAGATCTGGGATCAGTCCAATACTCTTTGAAGATGTAGGTTTTCAGTTGTTTTTGGAAGATGGGCAGGGACTCTGTTTTCCTACCTTCAGAGGGAAGCTTGTTCCACCATTGGGGTGCCAGGACAGGGAAGAGCTTTGACTAGGCTGAGCGAGCACTTGACCCCCGGTAGGGGTGGGACCAGAGGTGGCAGAACGGAGTGTTCGGGTTGGGGTGTAGGGTTTGAGCATAGCCTGAAGGTAGGGAGGGGCAGTTACCCTTAATGCTCTGTAGGCAAGCACCATGGTCTTATAGTAGATGCGAGCTTCAACTGGAAGCCAGTGGAGTGTGCGGAGGAGTGTGGTGAAATGGGAGAACACCAGGCGGGCTGCAACGTAAATTGCAAGGGTTTGATGGCACAAGCGGAGAACCCAGCCAACAGGCAGTTGCAGTAGGCCAGACGGGAGATTAAAAGTGCCTGGATTAGGACCTGCACCGCTTCCTGTGTGAGGTAGGGTCGTACTCTACGGATGTTGTAGAGCGTGAACCTGCAGGAGTGAGTCACTGCTTTGATGTTTGCAGAGAACCACAGTTGTCCAGGGTCAGGCCAAGGTTCTTTGCATTCTGGGAGGGAGACATTGTGGAGTTCTCAACTGTGATGGAGAGGTCTTGGAGCGGGTGGGCCTTCTCCGGAAGAGCAGCTCTGTCTTGTTTAGCTTGAGGTGGTGGGCCGACATCCAAGCTGTGATGTTGACCAGGCACCCAGAGATGCGTGTCACCACCTGGGTGTCAGAAGGGGGGAAGGAGAAAGGTAGTTGAGTGTCATCCGTATATCAATGATAGAAGAGACCATGAGGACATGACGGAGCCGGGGGCCTAGAACCGAGCCCTGGGGAACACCAGTAGTGTGAGTATGTGGTGTAGACATAGATCCTTTCCACTTCACCTGGTAGGAGCGGCCTGCCAGGTAGCATGCAATCCAAGAGTGTGCAGAGCCTGAGACGCCAAGCCCTGAGAGGGTGAAGAGAAGGATCTGATGGTTCACGGTGTCGAAGGCAGCGGATAGATCGAGGAGGACAGAGGAGAGTCAGCTTTGGCCGTGTGGAGATCCTCCGTGGCACAGAGGAGAGCGGTCTCGGTTGAGGGATGGTTAGGGTCAAGAAGATTGTTCTGTTTTGGAAAGATACAGGACTAAACTGTGATAGATTCAAAATGCAAGTAATGTCCATGTAAAGACAGACTTATAAGATAGACATGTAGACACTAGACACAAGCAGCATACACACAAACACACTCTAGGAGTTTTTTCTGGGTGACACGGGGTTAGTAAGTATAGATATTTATAATAGTATAAAAATAAGCTTGTTTTTGTTTTGCTTGAGTTTCACGCTTTACCGACAATGGCCGCAAAATACATGTCAACAATTGACAAGAGTACGTGGACCGGCTATGGTTTTATCCTGCTTAGAGAGAACTACAATAGTATGCACACGCACACAAACATACACATTCCAACAACCTTGCCCTCCATGCCAGAGTCTGGGGCCTTGAGACCCTAGAGACAGTTGTGCTCCCTCTTGGAAGCCATCCCAATCCTAGCAAAGCTCTCTGCACTTCATCCAGTCAGTTTAAAAAAGTTAATTGCATCAAGGAGTTTCGCTAATTGAGTCATCCACGTGTTAAATAATGCATTAAGTCGAATCCTGCCCTCCGTCCGTCTCTTTCTCTCTCCCTCACTCTCTCTCTCACATTACATAACATTACATTAAGCAGGCAGCAGTCCCCTAAAGAGAAAGTTGAGCTCCTCTGTCCAGTCAGCTGTAGTAAAGTAAATGTGCTGCCCTGTACTCACACACACAGGCTCTGAGGTCCTCTCACGAGCAAGGAACACGCCTGTCGCATGGGATCTCTGGGTAGTAGAGTAGGGGAGTGTGTATGACATGGTGATGAGCAATTAACCAAAATGTCAGTAATTTTTGTGGGTTTAAACTAATTGACTACATTTTGTTTGTTTTATTCTGTGAGTGTAACGTTCTTCGTCGGGCGAAAGAGAGGAGGACCAAAATGCAGCGTGATGATTATCCATTTTAATAGAATACTTTAACAACGAACAAAAACAATAAACCGACAAAATGAACGAAGACGAAACAGTCCCGTAACGTGAACACAAAACCAGGAACACTGGAATCAGGAACAATCACCCACACCTCACAATACAAAACAGGCTACCTAAATATGGTTCCCAATCAGAGACAACGACTAACACATGCCTCTGATTGAGAACCATATCAGGCCAAACACATCGAAACAGACAAACTAGACATACAACATAGAATGCCCACTCATATCACACCCTGACCAAACAAAACATAGAAACAAACAACGCAAACTATGGTCAGAGTGTGACAGTGAGCCAATTAACAGGCCAATATTCTACATAGTTTTGCACATCTTGATATATTATCTTGCACTTCACGAAATATCGCCAATGTCAAATATCATGATTTTAGATTTAATCATACTGTATATCGTCCCAATCCTAAAGGCGACTGAACAGAAAATCACCTTGTCTTT
Source organism: Oncorhynchus mykiss (assembly GCF_057628025.1). NCBI lineage: Eukaryota > Metazoa > Chordata > Actinopteri > Salmoniformes > Salmonidae > Oncorhynchus > Oncorhynchus mykiss. The sequence goes on from NC_143029.1 coordinate 51,405,073, forward strand.
GAGGGTATAAAAAAATTGTGGATTTGGCTATTTCAGCCACACCTGTTCCTGACAGGTGTATAAAATCAAGTGCACAGCCATGCAATCTCCATAGACAAACATTGGCAGTAGAATGGCCTTACTGAAGAGCACAATGACTTTCAATATGGCACCATCATAGGATGCCACCTTTCCAACAAGTCACCTTTGTCAAATTTCTATCCTGCTAGTGCTGCCCCGGTCAACTGTAAGTGCTGTTATTGTGAAGTGAAAACATCTAGGAGCAACAACGGCTCAGCCACAAGGTGGTAGGCCACACAATCTCATAGAACGAGACCACTGAGTGCTGATGCGCGTAGTGCATAAAAACCGTCTGTCCTCAGTTGCAACTCCCACTAACGAGTTCCAAACTGTCTCTGGAAGCAACGTCAGCACAATAACTGTTCTTCGGGAGATTCGGGAAATGGGTTTCCATGGCCGAGGAGCTGCACACAAGCCTAAGATCACCATATGCGCTATGCCAAGCGTCGGCTGGAGTTGTAAGGACAGATACTAGGAGATGAGAAGCAAGTACAGGGAGTGAATATTTAATGAGTAAACAGACAGGAAACAAAACATGAACAGCGTCTGGACAAGGGACACATAACCACATTAATGCTGATTTGGGAAAGAGTCACCATTAACGTGATGTGATGGAGCATTAACGTAACGTGATGGAGTCCAGGTGAGTCCAATGAAGCGCTGATGTGTAATGATAAGCAGCCTGGCAACCTCAAGAGCCAGAGAGGGGGAGCGGGAGCAGACGTAACAGGAGTGGGGGTGTAAAGCTCGCCACCATTGAACTCTGGAGCAGTGGAAATGCGCTCTGGAGTGATGAATCACGCTTCACCATCTGGCAGTCTAACGGACTAATCTGGGTTTGACGAAGTAATCTGGGCTACCTGCCCCAATGATTAGTGCCAACTGTAATGTTTGGTGGAGGAGGAATAATGGTCTGGGGCTGTTTTTATGGTTTGGCCTAGGCCCCTTAATTCCAGTGAAGGGAAATCTTAATGCTAAAGCATACAATGACATTCTCAACGATTCTGTGTTTCCAACTTTGTTGCAACAGTTTGAGGAAGGCCCTGTTTCAGTATGACAATGCCCCCGTGCACAAAGCGAGGTCCATACAGAAATAGTTTGTCGAGATCTGTGTTGAAGAACTTGACTGGCCTGCACAGAGCAATGACCTCAACCCCATCAAACACCTTTGCAATGAATTGGAAGGCCGACTGCGAGCCAGGCCTAATCACCCAAAATCAGTGCCCGACCTCACTAATGCTCTTGTGGCTGAATGGACAGCCAACACAGCTTTCGCTGCTATGCAGTGTCTTAGACCGTTGTGCCACTCAGTCGCTGTACAATGTGACTGGTTGGGAGTGGCCTACAGTACTACATACAGTGAGAGCAAAATAATCCTAGCAAAATAAAAGAATAACAATGTTAGTGTAACAACAGTTTTAGTAAGTAATACTGAAGTCTAATACTGAAGTCGTGCACAATTATCAGTTTCTATTTAGGTTTATGTCGCCCATTCATTGTCAGTTAGAGACACAGTAGCGCCTTGGGACCCAAAAGCATAATCAAGGCTCTAACTCCCCCTTGCGCTGGTCTGGAGCAATGAAGCGGTGACGCAGGGTATCGTACTAAACCACAAATTACCTCTAAGTGCCGTGGAATAAGCTCGCAACTTTTAAAGGAGGAACCATTGTAGTATGCTTTTTTTTATCTCAACAATCCTGTTTGCGTCTAGTATTATCCCAGATCATATCTAGGAGTTAGTTTAGCCAATTTATCTGACTTCGTGTTACATAAATTGGAAAGTTCTAGTAACTTAATATTCCCTATTAATTCCAATTCCTGCTTATTCCGTCTTGAACCAGGAATTTATCAACCAGGATTTCTGTAAAACCCGGGGATTTATTTGCTGCAACCCTACAGTACACAGTCAAATAGTCTCCCAATCCCTGACAACAGCAGTGATTTGGGTCTGGGATTAATGACGGACTCTCTTGGTAACTTCAAAAATGGAAAATAAATTGTTCCAGGGAGGTTTCTCTCCAGAAAATTCTCCCAACAAATCACGAGGCTGAAAAAACCCCTCTCTATCTCTCTCCTCTATCTCTCACTCCATCCATCATACTCCTGGTAGCAAGTTGTACGTGTGGTCATAATAATACTGACATCACTGTGGAAAAAAATCCCTCCACTCTTTCCTCTCTTCCTCTACTGTATTCTATATCCTTTCTCTATCTCTCTCTCTCTCCCCTACCTGTATTATCTCTCTCCCATCTCGTCTATTATCTCTCTTTTTCTCTCTCTTCAATCTCCCCCTTCATTGTCATCCTCCTCTCCCCAGCGTCCACTTCTCCCTCTCCATTATCACACCGTTTTGCTGTGTAAATGTGTCTGTGGCATTAGTCGAAAGGTCATCTGCTGAGTCGTTCCCCGGTGAAGGGCTGGCCTCTCTAAACCGCCTGAGATGTGGGCTGTGTCCCAAATGGCATCCTATTCCCTATGGAGTGTACTACTTTTGACCAGAGCCCCGTGCACTACCAAGAAACTAGGCTGCCATTCGGGATGTAACTTGACCTTCCTGTAGAGAAGGCCTATGGAGGACTCGATGGGTAGCACTTTGCTCTATGGTCCTTGGGGAGTTAGTATTTCTATGAGTAATAGTGTGACAATTGTGCTTAGGGTTCTAGTATCTATGAATGCCATTTGTTAGAGTCAAACGTCGCTTAACCTCGTGACATGGATTGATGTGAGTAGGGGTAAGGTGGATGGATGGAGGCAGCCGCCCCCCATCACTGCGGCTCCTCGTCCAATCAGAGATCGAGAACCGGGTCACACCACAGCCACGCACTTCACGTTTGGCTGGCTGGGGATGATGTCACATTCCGATTGGATCATGATCCTTCAAAGTCAAGAACATGTACAGGAATTAAAGTTACTCTGAGCCCATAGGCAAAAGCCAAGGGAAGTCTGTCAGAAGTCTTTAAATGCTTTTACCACAGGCCCCAACTGAAATTATGTCTCTACCGATGTAGCAGGAAATGCTAATGTATTTCACTAATGGGCCTCCCCATGTGTAATATGCATGTTTATCGAGTCTCCTTAATAATTTAACTGCAAATTAGTTGATAAGTGGGGCTAGGTTGCGCATGATGTGTCTGTGTGTACTGATTCAGTGTGTGTGCGCACGCACGTACATGGGTGTATTTGTACTGATAAAGACACGGCAAATTCAAATGGAACGCTGTGGTTTAATATCGATGAAGATTAGATGAAGCCTGCAGCTCAGCCGAATCCCAAAATATGATTTGATTTTCTGTTTCTATCAGTGGTGCAGCGGGTGTAGTTTAGTGTGTGATAATCCTCATCTGGGGCCTTAGCTAAATGAATTCATTAAGCAGTGTTTGTGTGTGTGTATGTGTGTGTGTAATGGAACACACATGGTGATTTGCACATATGGGTATAATAAACAGGATGATCATGGTGTTCTGTTCCCACATTCTGCCAGAGGAGGTTAATTTACAGCAGTCAGCTTGATAATAAGCGGTTATTAGAATGAAAAAATAAGTCTCTCTTTGATTCTCTCTTCTTTAGCTACTGGTAATGGTCTGGTAAGCGTACTCTGAAAAAGCAAGTCATGTATTGAGAAAAGAACAGCGTGAGAAAATAACAGCACTCGCACATCTGAATTGGCTTGTTGCAGGTGCGTGGGAATAACCCAATGAAATCTTTGAGGAATGAAAAACCCGCACACTGCTCTTGCCAGTATCACTAAGATTGTCATAATAAAGTAGGCCCTTAACCAGACTTAACTCAATGGGAACAGATGTTATTTCAATGTTCTCTAACACTAGAACCGCTGGGCCTCGAGGGACCCCTCTTCAAGCTAACCAGCAGTCATTCTGACTGCAACATTCTAATAGTGTAATTAATACAGTTCATCAAATACAGAGAGTAGCAGTAATGTAAAAGAGTGCTTGGCGGGAGGTGGGTGGTGGGAATGCAATGCAGTTAGCCCGGTTAGCCAATGTGTGGGAGCACTGGTTGTTCGGGCCAATTGAGGTAGTATGTACATGTAGATATGGTTAAAGTGACTATGCATATATGATAAACAGAGAGTATCAGCAGCTTAAAAGAGAGGTGGGGGGGGGGGGGGGGGTACCGCTTGCCATGTGGTAGTAGAGAGAACAGTCTATGACTGGGGTGGATGGGGTCTTTGACCATTTTTAGGGCCTTCCTCTGAAACCGCCTGGTGTAGAGGTCCTGGATGGCAGGCAGCTTAGCCCCAGTGATGTACTGGAACTTACGCACTACCCTCTGTAGTGGCTTGAGGTCAGAGGCCGAGCAGTTGCCATACCAGGTAGTGATGCAACCAGTCAAGAAGCTCTCGATGTTGCAGCTGTAGAACCTTTTGAGGATCTCAGGACCCATGCCAAATCTTTTTAGTCTCCTGAGGGGGAATAGGCTTTGTCGTGCCCTCTTCACGACTGTCTTGGTGTGTTTGGACCATTCTAGTTTGTTGGTGATGTGGACACCAAGGAACTTGAAGCTCTCAACCTGCTCCACTACAGCCCCGTCAGTGAGAATGGGGGGGGGGGGTGCTCGGTCCTCCTTTTCCTGTGGTCCACAATCATCTCCTTAGTCTTGGTTACGTTGAGGTATAGGTTGTTATTCTGGCACCACCTGGCCAGGTCTCTGACCTCCTCCCTATAGGCTGTCTCGTCGTTGTCAGTGATCAGTCTACCACTGCCTACCACTGTTGTGTCGTCTGCAAACCTCATGTATGCTATTGCTAAAATAATAGTTTGGTTGTGTTCATGAAGCTGTTAGGTAATATTAGAATATAATGATATTTTTTTTCAAATAAGAAAATAGCATTTTCATTAGTTTGTTACTGTAGGCTATATGTAAAAACACCACCTAAAACCTTTTATACATACAACACGTAAACAGCTTATTTTTTGTAAAGAAAATAAATATAAATAAATACCCCAACCACAAAGACGCATGGTCGGCAAAAGGCAAAGTAAAAAGATGAAAAACATCAGTAGCCTAAACATCACTATAAGCGCCAAGTGTGCTAGATAAATAGTGAAAATCAGCACAATAGCAATAAGGGCATTATAATGAATATACAGTTGAAGTCAGAAGTTTACATACACAGAGGTTGGAGCCATTAAAACTCATTTTTCAACCACTCCACAGATGTCTTGCTAACAAACTTTAGTTTTGGCATGTCGGTTAGGATATCTACTTTGTGCATGACACAAGTCATTTTTCCAACAATTGTTTACAGACAGATTATTTCACTTATAATTCACTGTATCACAATTCCAGTGGGTCAGAAGTTTACATACACTAAGTTGATGGTGCCTTTAAATAGCTTGGAAAATTCCAGAAAAGGATGTCATGGCTTTAGAAGCTTCTGATAGGCTAATTGACATCATTTGAATCAATTGGAGGTGTACCTCCAATTGCCAAGAAATCAGCCAAGACCTCAGAAAAAACATTGTAGACCTCCACAAGTCTGGTTCATCCTTGGGAACAATTTCCAAATGCCTGAAGGTACCAAGTTCATCTGTACAAACAATAGTACACAAGTATAAACACCATGGGACCACGCAGCCGTCATACCACTCAGGAAGGAGACACGTTTTTATCTCCTAGAGATGAACGTGCTTTGGTGCGAAAAGTGCAAATCAATCCCAGAACAACAGCAAAGGACCTTGTAAAGATGCTGGAGGAAACAGGTACAAAGTATCTATATCCATAGTAAAACGAGTCCTAAATTGACATAACCTGAAAGGCCGCTCAGCAAGGAAGAAGCCACTGCTCCAAAACCACCATAAAAAAGCCAGACTACGGTTTGCAACTGCACATTGGGACAAAGATCATACTTTTTGGAGAAATGTCCTCTGGTCTGATGAAACAAAAATAGAACTGTTTGGCCATCATTATGTTTGGAGGATAAAGGGGATTGCTTGCAAGCCGAAGAACACCACCCCAATCGTGAAGCACGGGGGTGGCAGCATCATGTTGTGTGGTTGCTTTGCTGCAGGAGGGACTGGTGCACTTCACAAAATAGATGGCGTCATGAGGATAAAAATGATGTGGATATATTGAAGCAACATCTCAAGACGTCAGTCAGGAAGTTAAAGCTTGGTCGCAAATTGGTCTTCCAAATGGACAATGACCCCAAGTATACTTCCAAAGTTGTGGCAAAATGGCTTAAGGACAACAAAGTCAAGGTATTGGAGTAGCCATAACAAAGCCCTGACCTCAATCCCATAGAAAATGTGTGGGCAGAACTATAAAAGTGTGTGCGAGCAAGGAGGCCTACAAACCTGACCTAGTTACACCAGCTCTGTTAGGAGGAATAGGCCAAAATTCACCCAACTTATTGTGGGAAGCTTGTGGAAGGCTACCAGAAACATTTGATCCAAGTTAAACAATTTAAAGGCAATGCTACCAAATACTAATTGAGTGTATGTACACTTCTGACCCACTGGGAATGTGATGAAAGAAATAATAGCTGAAATAAACCACTGTCTCTACTATTATTCTGACATTTCACAATCGTAAAATATAGTGGGGATCCTAACTGACCTAAGACAGGGAATTTTTACTCTGATTAAATGTCAGGAATGGTGAAAACTGAGTTTAAATGTATTTGGCAAAGGTGTATGTAAACTTCCAACTTCAACTGTAAGTGTCAATATGACAGCAGTCAAAAATAGTCAATTGTTGTCAGCTCGTGCTTACATGGTCTGCGTATTCACGCAATGGCATCAGTTGCATTTCATTTAGCGGTTATCCCTTGCCCTAACAGCTGACAGAAATCTTTGCCACTCTGACTTGCTTGACACTCTTCCCACAAACATGTCGCTTGCAGGTTACACAGATGTCTTGGGTTCTGTTCTTTGTGCATCTGGCCACCTGGCACTGTCTCCTCCTTGGGAGCTGTGTGCAATTTGGCTCGCGCAAAGGCTCGCGTGGTATCTTTGCTGCTGCCTTGGCCCTCATATGTCCCTTAAATAGCCCATATGCCAGACTGGGCACGGTGTTCTCGATGCACTGCTTGAACAACATGTGTGCGTTGATAGCAGCCAAGTACACAGCAACGGGAGCGACGGGAGCCTCCTTTCACAGAGTACAGCCGTGCCATCCAAGTAGGCCAGAGTAGACTACTTGGATTGGTGGACTGATATAGGGTACATACCATTTAGAGATTATGATTAGAGTATACCAATGCAATAGAATGTCCCGCCCTGTTCTTCATTCACAATTGGTGATTACATCATTAGGCATTGTTCGCTTCCCCTCGCTCAACAACTCACCCATTCTCCCTTTCTCCCACATCATACTTTACCTCGTTTATTTCATATTTTGTTGTATGTGTGAAATTAGTTTCGGTATAGTTTAGGTTCAGTTTCGAGGGCAATTATTAGGGGGATTATCAACTGGGCACTTCCAATGTCGGGAGGAGGAGCAGAGCAGGCCCTACTGTCGGGAGGAGGAGCAGAGCAGGCCCTACTGTCGGGAGGAGGAGCAGAGCAGGCCCTACTGTCGGGAGGAGGAGCAGAGCAGGCCCTACTGTCGGGAGGAGGAGTGGCCAACAATGGAAAACCATTTAAATAATGACATGCCCTCCTAAAACTGGGTATAACTCCAGTTCTGTTTGTGATATTACGATTCTAACAACGGCATTGTGTTATATAGACTTATTTAGGAAAAGCCAAGGACGGAAGGGGGCATATCTTTAAAATGGCAGAGTAATAAAAAAATGACGTTGATGAGCAGTGAAACTGACTGCTTTTAGCAGTTCTAGTGTTAATGGTTGAGATACAGTTGTGAATGAACATTAATTCGATGTGGGATTAACTCAACGTTGAAGCTATGCCTTTAAATGCTTGGTTAAAGGCAAGATTAAAAAAATGCTCAATGTTATCAATGTTATCGACATTGATACAGTGCACCATTGAAATAATGTGGAAACAACGTCGAGTCAACATACGTACGGATGTACCAGTGGGCGGGCACGCGCACATACACACAAACACACTCACACCCTGTTTAAACTCTGCGGGTGGAAATTAGTCACTAAAATCCTAAATGAAATGTCTCCATTTGACGAATGACATTTTATTTGCATGCTGTATTTCCCCCCCCCCCCCCCCCTCCTGTCATTTGTCACACAGAACAGAATGCTTAAGACAGCAACCCAGAGTCGTGTTCATTAGGGATGAAACGGGAAACAATTATCCAAACCGAAGTGAAACAGGGAGGTAATAAAAAAGGCTAATTTTCAAATCAAATATTGGGCCCTAAGATGGGCCCTAATGAACATAGCCCAGACCTAAACCCCATTTAAGAATAAACCCAGGGCGAGAGCAGCAGCAGGGAGAAACTCCCTGTAGCCTATATGAATATCAAAGCTCCGCTCTCAGTAAGTTTTCTGAGATAAAGAAGTGTGTCCCAAGTGACACCCTATTATGTACTGCACTACTTTTGACAACGGCCCCTAGGGCTCTGGTTAAAAGCAGTGCACTACATAGGGAAAATGGTGTCATTTGGGACACAACCAGAGACTGTAGGAGTGATGGGATGTCTGTAATTCTCTGACTCTTGACTGTGAGAGAGCGAGAGAATAGAGAGATAGAGGTCTACCATGGAGCGGAGGTGTGTGCGCTAGGTATTTCTGTCTTGTTGTGTGCCTTATATCACGATCAGCAGTTGACTTTCTCACTCTAGCTGACCTCTAGCTGACCTCTCTCTCCCTCTCTCCCTCCCCTCTTCTCATCTAGACGCCAAGTCCTGCCCGAAAAGCGAATTCCAGTGTGCCAACCGCAAGTGCCTGGCACCTGTCTACGTGTGCGACGGCGATGACGACTGCGACGACGGCTCCGACGAACTAAAATGCTCCTCCCGCCACTCGCCAACGACCACCTGCGGTCCGCACGAGTTCCGCTGCAACACCTCAGAGTGCGTGCCTGTCATGTGGAGCTGTGACGGCGACCCAGACTGCCCAGATGGCTCTGACGAGTGGCCGGAGCGTTGTGGGAGTGAAGGGTCGCAATCGCGACGCAGGATGAACTGTACGGTGGAGGAGTTTCGGTGCGCCAACGGGGAGTGTGTGAGGCTGGCGTGGAAATGTGACGGGGATCCGGACTGCAAGGATAAATCGGACGAGGCGGATTGTCGTAAGTCAATGGAAATGGGTTTCTTTCTCTTTTAGATACATGTTAAGCCTTATTGCACTGCATTATTCTTAGCCTCAGGCTCTCCTAAGCTCCAGCCTCAGACTTATCCCGTATTCACGCCAGCATTTCTAAACCATGGGCTAACAGACAAACACAACACGCAACCAATGTGACATTCTATCTATGTAGAGTCCTGCATGGGCATTACATTTAAGCCCAAGTCCTACACACACCCACGACCGACGTTCAAGTCCTGTCCTCACTGCAGTAACTTCCCCCATTAGTTAGCTGCTTGTCTCTGTCTGTCTCCCGCTCCTCGCTGCAGTAACTTCCCCCATTAGTTAGCTGCTTGTCTCTGTCTGTCTCCTGCTCCTCGCTGCAGTAACTTCCCCCATTAGTTAGCTGCTTGTCTCTGTCTGTCTCCCGCTCCTCACTGCAGTAACTTCCCCCATTAGTTAGCTGCTTGTCTCTGTCTGTCTCCCGCTCCTCACTGCAGTAACTTCCCCCATTAGTTAGCTGCTTGTCTCTGTCTGTCTCCCGCTCCTCGCTGCAGTAACTTCCCCCATTAGTTAGCTGCTTGTCTCTGTCTGTCTCCCGCTCCTCGCTGCAGTAACTTCCCCCATTAGTTAGCTGCTTGTCTCTGTCTGTCTCCTGCTCCTCGCTGCAGTAACTTCCCCCATTAGTTAGCTGCTTGTCTCTGTCTGTCTCCCGCTCCTCGCTGCAGTAACTTCCCCCATTAGTTAGCTGCTTGTCTCTGTCTGTCTCCCGCTCCTCGCTGCAGTAACTTCCCCCATTAGTTAGCTGCTTGTCTCTGTCTGTCTCCCGCTCCTCGCTGCAGTAACTTCCCCCATTAGTTAGCTGCTTGTCTCTGTCTGTCTCCCGCTCCTCACTGCAGTAACTTCCCCCATTAGTTAGCTGCTTGTCTCTGTCTGTCTCCCGCTCCTCGCTGCAGTAACTTCCCCCATTAGTTAGCTGCTTGTCTCTGTCTGTCTCCCGCTCCTCGCTGCAGTAACTTCCCCCATTAGTTAGCTGCTTGTCTCTGTCTGTCTCCCGCTCCTCGCTGCAGTAACTTCCCCCATTAGTTAGCTGCTTGTCTCTGTCTGTCTCCCGCTCCTCGCTGCAGTAATTTCCTCCATTAGTTAGCTGCTTGTCTCTGTCTGTCTACCGCTCCTCGCTGCCCCTGCTCTGCCTGTTTGGGTAACCATAGCAACGGCTCCGTTTTGTGCTGCTCCTCAAGTGTGAACACACCTGTACATACACATACATGCATGCAAAAACACTCAAATTCAGAGCAAAACTCATATACAGACATGTTTAACAGAACAAAATGGTACCGTAACCTCACTCCCCAGTTTAAACTGTTTCCTCTTCGCTATCGAATTGGTACCTTTTCGGTGGCGCAACTGGCTAAGACAGTGTCAAGCAGGCAGTCAGTCACGTGTTTACATTTTTATGTAATTATTTAATATTATTATTATTGGCCCATCCACACTTTTCAGAGGACAAAAGTAACATTATTTTATTTATTTGTGTTTTTTTTACATTATTCATATATTTTACATACATTATACTTTTATACACAGTATTAAATGACATAAATATAGTTTGATATATACATGAAAAGGTACAGTGCCTTTGGAAAATATTCAGACCCCTTGACTTTTTCCACATTTTGTTACATTACAGCCTTATTCTAAAATGGATTAAATACAAAAAAATATCAGAGATCTACACACAATACCTCATAATGACAAAGCGAAAACAGGTTTTTATTTTTGCAAAATAATAAAAAATAAAAAACAAATACCTTATTTAAGTAAGTGTTCAGACCCTTTGCTATGTGACTCGAAATTGAGCTCAGGTGCATCCTGTTTCCATTGATCATCCTTGAGATGTTTCTACAACTTGATTGGAGTCCACCTGTGGTAAATTCAATTAATTGGACATGATTTGGAAAGGCACACATCTGTCTATATAAGGTCCCACAGTTGACAGTGCATGTCAGAGCAAAAACCAAGCCATGAGGTTGAAGGAATTGTCAGTAGAGCTCCGAGACAGGATTGTGTCGCGGCACAGATCTGGGGAAGGGTACAAAACAATTCTGCAGAATTGAAGGTCTCCAAGAACACAGTGGCCTCCATCATTCTTAAATGGAAGAATTTTGGAACCACCAAGACTCTTCCTGGAGCTGGCCGCCCGGCCAAACTGAGCAATCAGGGGAGAAGTGCCTTGGTCAGTGAGGTGACCCAAGAAACAAATGCTCACTCTGACAGAGCTCTAGAGTTCCTCTGTGGAGATGGGAGAACCTTCCAGAAGGACAACCATCTCTGCAGTACTCCACCAATCAGGACTTTACGGTAGAGTGGCCAGACGGTAGCCCCTCCTCAGTAAAAGGCACATAACAGCCTGCTTTGAGTTTGCCAAAATGTACCTAAAGACTCTCAGACCATGAGAAACCAGATTCTCTGGTCTGATGAAACCAAGATTGAACTCTTTGGCCTGAATGCCAAGCTTCACTTCTAGAGGAAACTTGGCACCATCCCAGCGGTGAAGCATGGTGGTGGCAACATCATGCTGTGGGGATGTTTTTCAGCGGCAAGGACTGGGAGACTAGTCAGGATCGAGGCAAAGATGAACGGAGCAAAGTACAGAGAGATCCTTGATGAAAACCTGCTCCAGAGTGCTCAGGACCTCAGACTGGGGCGAAGGTTTACCTTCCAACAGGACAACGGCCCTAAGCACACAGCCAAGACAATGCAGGACTGGCTTTGGGACAAGTCTCTGAATGTCCTTGAGTGACCCAGCCAGAGCCAGACTTGAACCCGATCGAACGTCTCTAGAGAGACCTGAAAATAGCTGTGTAGTAACACTCGCCATCCAAAGCTGGAGAGGATCTGCAGAGAAGAATGGGAAAAACTCCCCAAACAGAGACAAGCTTGTAGCGTCATACCCAAGAAGACTCAAGCCTGTAATCGCTGCCAAAGGTGCTTCAAAAAAGCACTGAGTAAACGGTCTGAATACTTACGTAAATGTGATATTATAATTATTTTTTTGTTTTTCATAAATTAGCAAAAATGTCTAAAAATCAGTTTCTGCTTTGTCATTATGTCGATGGATGAAGGGGAAAAACTATGTACATACATTTTAGAATAAGGCAGTAACCTAACAATATGTGGAAAAAGTCAAGGGGTCTGAATACTTTACGAAGGCACTTTACATGGTATACATGGTGTTTTCGGTCTTAACTATTACAGATCATGACTTTTTAATCCCAGCCCTCAGCTAATCTCAGCCAATCCCACCTATGTCCGCTTCTTTATTACCATTTGCGTTCGATTTTTCAACTGTGCTGGGATGTCTTGCATCAATTCTGATTTCTAATGGTATTCACAGATTGTAAATTAAGACAAATATTTTTGCTAAGATTATTATTACATTCATTTATTGACTATGGCTTTACAAATCGTCCAGCGGTGCTATTTGTAGGGTTTGTTTTAAGTGACTATTGTGATTTTTAAGCCACTGTGACCAGAAACAAGCTAGAAGGGGGCAATACCAGATGACTCAATTCTCACAATTACAATAACAGGGGCGGTTCGCAATTTTAAGGGGGTATGATTTTTGTGCACCTGTAACTTTCTCCCTCATCATTATTAACAATTCATTCAGGATGATCCGTAATCCTGGTAGCATCCAAATGAATGTAGAAGTGTTAGAAACATATTCTATTCTTATTTACAATAAAAGTGACTCTAAAATGACACAATACATTATTTACCATTCATTTCTAATGGGAACAAAATAATATGAAAATACAACCAAACCAAACAGCAAATGCATCCAAAAATTGGGAAGAGTCACAATCTTGATGTAATACTTGTGTGCGCGGAATACATTTTTGACTACTTTAATACACACATAAGTGAATTTGTCCCAATACTTTTGGTCCCTTAAAATGAGGAGGACTATGCAGAAAAAGTGCTGTAATTTCTAAACGGTTCACCCGATATGGATGAAAATATACCTCAAAAATACCCTCAAATGAAAGCTGATAGTCTGCACTTTAACCTCAAAGTCATCGTATCATTTCACATCTAGTGGCTGAAAGTGTATTTTGCCTGCGCTACAGACAACTACTGTATATCGTTCCGCTAATTCAGGACTTTAAAAAAAAATAATCATATTTATATTTAACCCAGCTTTTTCAGGGGGTGCTACAGTACCCTCAGGACCCTTACTTCACGCAGCTATGACCAGCCCTAGTTGCTAGGCAACCCATTAATGTCCTTGAGCGTTTAAAAGCCCTTGAATAATATCGAGGTCTCGGGTTTGACGAGAATGCCAGGGCCGGGGGAGAACGATCATATCGCTCGCTGTGTCTCTGTGGCGCTTTTGGCCCACCACACAATCACTGGCTTGTAGCATTATTCAAAGTGACTGGTAACTCACACATGTATATATATTATTCACTGTTATGTGGCCCAGGCTTTTGAATAATAATGAGATCTTCAGTTTTGACAAGAACGCCAGAGCTAGGGCGAATGACATCGCTCTGTCTCTGTGTGTCCCTTTTGGCCCCAGCCAGTTTAGTGGTGGCGTACACCGTTTCGCGGATGTTGTCGCAGGTGCAGCGAGATGGTTATGTTTCACGCTCCAACAGTGCAGCAATATCTAGCTATTCAATACCAATACGCACATATTCCAAAATGTAAGTCATGTCAGAACGAGTTCAAGCTACACTGTTGTTATATTACGATGTAGCACACATATCCATTGAGTTACTTGTAGTACATTCAGTAGTAGGACAGTGTACTGTATGTGTAAACTGTATTCTCTGTGTGTTGCCCATATACAGGAATCCAACCCACAATGCAGTGTTTCCCCTAGCTCGATTCCTTTCCATGCAGGGTGTTACATCGAGGTCCTGTTCAACCAACCTTTTTTAAGGAAAGACAAATGAAGATTAAACAATGATAGGAGAAAAACAGCCACCCACAACTCTGTTGTTGTGTTGCAAAGCCACTCTGAGCTATCGGATTCTACTATTGGTACAGAATCTACAGTATGATTAAATAATGTGGAGAGGCATTCCCCAGCCGCAGTCTGGCCTGTGTATGAGAGTGTGTTTTCGTGGTGGCGCAGCACTAGATTAGTGGGCCTTAATCAGATCCCACCGCTGCTAAATGTACATTTACGTCATTTAGCAGACGCTCTTATCCAGGGCGACTTACAGTAGTAGTGAGTGCATACATTTTCATAATGAATAGAAATGAACATAGGAGAAACTGTATGTTGTTTTATAGATCTCCTCCTCTTTACCTGTAGCCTAGTTTCATCCAACTCTCTCTCCATCCTGTGTGTGTGGGTCCGTGTGTGTATCTGTGCGCATGAATGCATGTGGGTATGTCCGTGTGTGTGTGGGTATGTCCGTGTGTGTGTGTGTGTGTGTGTGTGTGTGTGTGTGTGTGTGTATGGGTATGTCCGTTTGTGTGTGGGTATGTCCATGTGTGTGGATGTGTGTGTGCTATAGCTCTGCTGACGTGCCGCCCAGATGAATTCCAGTGTGGGGACGGCTCCTGTATCCACGGCACCAAGCAGTGTAACAAGGTCCACGACTGTCCTGACCAGAGTGACGAGTCAGGCTGTGTCAACGGTAGGAAGGCAGTTTCATGTCTGGGCTAGGGAATTAATGGCGACTGGGGGGGTGGACTCGGCTCCACTCTGGCCGTTCTACTCTGGCCTCCATCTCGGGGCAGGATATCGGTCACATGTCTGTCTGTGGCTGGCTGGATGGATGACTGAATGTCTCGCTGGCTGGGTGGATGACTGGATAGCTGGCTGGCTGTGTGTGTGTGGCTGGTTGGCTGGCTGGATTTCGGGCTGGATGTCTGGATGGCCGTCTGTTTGGCTGGTTATCTGTCTGGTTGTTTGACTGGCTGGCTGGCTGCCTCGGTCTGTCTATTCATGTATCTGGCTGGCTGGCTGGCTGCTTGGCCAACTTCCTGACTGGCTGGATTTATATCTGGCTGACCTTTTGTCTGTCTGTCTGTGTCTGTCTGACTGCTTCTCTGTGTATGTCTTCCTGGCTACCTGTCTGTAGTAAAACTATTTCCCCGTCTCTCTTCCTGCAACAGCCACTAAGTGTGAGGGGCCCCTGAAGTTCCTGTGTAAGAACGGAGAGTGTATCGACAGCGCTAAGGTGTGTGACAACGTCAAGGACTGCAAGGACCGCTCCGATGAGCCCAAGAAGGAGTGTGGTAAGGACACATGCACACACACGGACACACACACACACACACAATGTAAATACGTTGTTTGAATCCACAAATCACATTACAGTTAAAGGATTCAAACACCTCAGAGGTTTATTTTGTCTTATTATGCCTCTAATTCTTTCAACAACAAAATACGTTTCCTTGACAGTACATGGCCTTCAGATTACAGGCCTGCATAAGACAAAGGCAAAGTAGCTAGCAAGGTATTGACTGTTCTGTGTCAGCCTTGCTGTAGGGAGAAAGAGGTACATGTGAGAGAGGTAAAGAAACTGTCTTCTGTCTCTTCCTTTTGTAACGCTCCCTGTATCTCACCTCTCTCTGGGTAAGGACAAAATGCAGGCGCCTCGTGGTGTAGCGCCTGGCCTAATTGTGCCTCGTGGTGTAGCGCCTGGCCTAATTGTGCCTCGTGGTGTAGCGCCTGGCCTAATTGTGCCTCGTGGTGTAGCGCCTGGCCTAATTGTGCCTCGTGGTGTAGCGCCTGGCCTAATTGTGCCACGTGGTGTAGCGCCTGGCCTAATTGTGCCTTGTGGTGTAGCGCCTGGCCTAATTGTGCCTCGTGGTGTAGCGCCTGGCCTAATTGTGCCACGTGGTGTAGCGCCTGGCCTAATTGTGCCACGTGGTGTAGCGCCTGGCCTAATTGTGCCTCGTGGTGTAGCGCCTGGCCTAATTGTTAATTTCCCTGATTGTTGTAGAGCTTACAGGCAGTCTGTCCCAAATGGCACCCTATTCTCTACTGTATATAGTGCACTGCTTTTGACAAAGGTTTATTTTGTCTTATTATGCCTCTAATTCTCAAGAAAGAAAAAAAAAAGTTTCCTTGACAGAGTAATTATTCTCCTCTTTGACTGTGCTTTTTTGGCTTCAATTGCATAACTTATTTGGCATGCTTGCCCTCCCAAAGTTGTTGAATTGTTGTGCTTAGTAATTGTGCTTAGGGTTTGGGCAGTATCTAGATTTTCATACCGTCATACCGTTTCAGTATTATACCAGGGTATACGGTATTACCGGAAGTAGGGCCGCTATTTATTTAGAAAATAATGAAGTATTATAATTGTTATTGTGTATTTCTTGGGGGGTGGGGGGACAAAACAATTTAGGCAACAGGAACCTTGATACATGATGGGATTGAATGTCTCCGCTGTAGTCAAGAAGCTTGGTCTTGACATCTAGCCACTTAGCTAGCAAGTTAGCAAATCAAATGCATAGCTGGAGCCCTGAGGTGGACACAATTCATTTGACACATCTTAGATGTACTATAGTTACACTTAACTTATCGTTAGTCATAAGAAGTGGCGTAGCACGCACCCCTGTTTTGAAAATCATACTGTCTGTATTCCGATATACCCTGGCATACGGTATAAACGGTATAGCGACCCAAGCCTAGTTGTACTAGCAAGGTTCATCCTCCTAGCAGAGGAAACCAGGTTTTTGCCTAAAATGTCCTTGTACTGGGTAAAAAAAAAAGGGGCCCCGGGACCAGTGGAAACAAAACAGCTCCATAACATCATAGATCCGCCACCCTATTTTACAGTACGTATGGGGTTCTTTTCAGCTTATGCGTTCTCGTTTCGGTGCCAAACCCACCACTGGTGTGGGTGGCCAGTACGACATCGGTAAATTAAGGTTCCTCTGGAAAGGTTTTTCATGTGGGTGTTGAAGGAGAGAGCGGTCAAGTGTAAGAGCGCGCCGTCTATTTTAACAATGGGGTTGTTAAATAATAATATTTTATGTTTTGTATGAAATGTAGGTTCTGCAAGTTTAATATTTAATAGTTGAGTATCATCAGCATAACGATGAAAATTGATTTTGATTTTGTAAATTACATCTCCTAGGGGTAACATGTGCAATGAAAACTATAACGCTCCCTAAACCGACCCTTCAGGTACGCCGAATCTGACACTGGTTATGGGCGAGGATTCATTATCTAATTGCACAAATTGGAGTCTGTCTGACAGATGGGAGGGAAACCAAGAGTGCGCCTGACCTTGAAGAGCAACATTTGTCTCTAGGCGCCTGATGAGAATGTGATAGTCAAAAGCTGAGCTTAAATTGAGAAGCATTAGTATAGAGAGAGTGTCGTTGTAATAAGTAATAACAAGTAATAAGGCATTAGTATAGAGAGAGTGTCGTGGTAATAAGTAATAACAAGTAATAAGGCATTAGTATAGAGAGAGTGTCGTTGTAAATAGTAATAACAAGTAATAAGGCATTAGTATAGAGAGAGTGTCGTGGTAATAAGTAATAACAAGTAATAAGGCATTAGTATAGAGAGAGTGTCGTGGTAATAAGTAATAACAAGTAATAAGGCATTAGTGACTTTTATACGGGTGGTGAGGTCAAAACCAGACTGATAGGATTCATAGATCGAATTTGGAAAATCTGTAAATTGCTGGGCCACGGATTTCTCGCGGACTACACACCTCCAAATCCCTGGAGACAGGGGAGAGGGGAAGGGGAGGTGAAGGGGGAAGGGGAGGTGAAGGGGGAAGGAGAGGTGAAGGGGGAAGGAGAGGTGAAGGGGGAAGGGGAGGTGAAGGGGGAAGGGGAAGTGAAGGGGGAAGGGGAAGTGAAGGGGGAAGGGGAGGTGAAGGGGGAAGGAGAGGTAGAGGGGGAAGGAGAGGTAGAGGGGGAAGGGGAGGTAGAGGGGGAAGGGGAGGTGAAGGGGGAAGGGGAGGTGAAGGGGGAAGGGGAAGTGAAGGGGGAAGGGGAGGTGAAGGGGGAAGGAGAGGTAGAGGGGGAAGGGGAGGTAGAGGGGGAAGGGGAGGTGAAGGGGGAAGGGGAGGTGAAGGGGGAAGGGGAGGTGAAGGGGGAAGGGGAGGTGAAGGGGGAAGGGGAGGTGAAGGGGGAAGGAGAGGTGAAGGGGGGAGGAGAGGTAGAGGGGGAAGGGGAGGTAGAGGGGGAAGGGGAGGTGAAGGGGGAAGGAGAGGTGAAGGGGGAAGGAGAGGTGAAGGGGGAAGGAGAGGTGAAGGGGGAAGGAGAGGTGAAGGGGGAAGGAGAGGTAGGGGAGGAAGAGAGGGGGGTAGAGGGGGAAGGGGAGAGGTGAAGGGGGAAGGAGAGGTAGGGGAGGAAGAGAGGGAGGTAGAGGGGGAAGGGGAGGTAGAAGGGGAAGGAGAGGGGAAGGGGAGGTGAAGGGGAAGGGGAGGTGAAGGGGGAAGGAGAGGTAGAGGGGGAAGGAGAGGTAGGGGAGGAAGAGAGGGAGGTAGAGGGGGAAGGGGAGGAAGAGAGGGAGGTAGAGGGGGAAGGGGAGGTAGGGGGGAAGGAGAGGTGTAGGGGGGAGGTGAAGGGGGAAGGGGAGGTGAAGGGGGAAGGGGAGGTGAAGAGGGAAGGAGAGGTAGAGGGGGAAGGGGAGGTAGAGGGGAAGGGGAGGTAGAGGGGGAAGGAGAGGTAGGGGAGGAAGAGAGGGAGGTAGAGGGGGAAGGGGAGGTAGAGAGGGAGGTAGAGGGTGAAGGGGAGGTAGAGGGTAAGGGGAGGTAGAGGGGGAGGTAGAGGGGTAAGGGGAGGTAGAGAGGTAGGTAGAGGGGGAAGGGGAGGTAGGTAGAGGGGGAAGGGGAGGTAGAGGGGGAAGGGGAGGTAGAGAGGGAGGTAGAGGGTGAAGGAGAGGTAGAGGGGGAAGGGGAGGTAGAGGGGGAAGGGGAGGTAGAGGGGGAAGGGGCGGTAGAGGGGTGGTGTAAGGGTGAGATTAAAGGAGTGAGAAGAGGGTGGAGAGAACATAAGAGAGGGAAGGGCAATGGAAGGGCAATGGAAGGAGAAAGTATGAAACCGAAACAGAAATCCCAAAGGGAGCTCCTCTCCCTTCTCTCATTCTCTCTTTCTTTTTTCTGTCTCTCCGTCTGTCTCGTCTTTTTTTAACTCCTTTTCTCTCTTTTTTTTTTTCCTCTTCCCTTCCTCCCCCTCTCCCTTTCTCCATCTCCCCCCCTCTCCTGCCCCCATCTCTCTCTTTCTCTGCCCCTCCCCCTCTCTTCTCCTTTTCCTCTGTCTCCTTCCCTCCCTCTCTGTCTCTCCGACTCAGGGTCTCATCAGCCTTTATTGCAGCTCATTAAAAGCGTGTCCACAGACACCTAGCTCATCCCTCTGCTCGCTCAACCCTTCACTGGCAAGATGTTCCCTTTAAAGCGGAGCAGCCCAGCAAACACACTCATGTTTATACAGCATACGGTAGACACACCAAGACACAGATGCCGTAAACCACACACACGCACAGCACGCACACACCTATATACTCACACAAACATGTATACACAGACACGACACACACGCACACACATTTATATGCGTATTTATAAGCACGCATACACAAACACACGCACAGCGGCCAGGATAATGGGCCCCAATTTACTCCCCTCAACCTTAACGCTGAAAAAATAAAGCGGAGTGTATTTCTCGGTGCGCTCAGGCATGTGTTTTTATGTATTTGATATTTGACCGTTCCATTAGAAATAAAAGCCTATTACCACAAGTATTGATTGAATGCTGTTTCCTGATACAGCCTTTCTCATTTGAACACGGACAGATGCTGCTTTTATCTCCGGGATGAGCTTATGAGGAGCGCCGATGGAGGGAGGGAGATAAAAAAAAAAGGATAGGGAGAGAAAGTGTGTTCGCACGTGTGTGTGTGTGTGTGTGTGTATGTGTGTGCACATACAGGTAACTGCCAAAATAATGGAAACACTTGAGTAAATGAGGGATACAAAGTGTATTGGAAGCACTGGCTTCCAAGCAGGTGTGATTCTCAAGTTAATTAACGTCCCATCATGCTTAGGGTCATGTATAAAAATGTTGGGCAGGCCATTATTTTGGCTACCATGGCTAGGATGACAATTCCCCTATCCACAGGGCACGTGTGGTCACTGAATGGTTTGATGAGAATGAAAATGATGTAAACCATATGCTCAGTGGATCTAAACCCAGCTGAATATTTATGGGAGATTCTGGAGTGGTGCTTGAGACAGCGTTTTCCACCACCATCAAACAAATCAACAAATTAGGGTGTCACATCTGTCCCATAGAGTTCCAGACACTTGTAGAATTTATGCCAAGGTACATTGGAGCAGTTCTGGATCGTGGTGTCCCAACACCTTATTAAGACACTTTGTATGGGTGTTTCTGTTATTTGGGCAGTTACCTGTGTGTGTGTGTGTGTGTGTGTGTGTGTGTGTGTGTGTGTGTGTGTGTGTGTGTGTGTGTGTGTGTGTGTGTGTGTGTGTGTGTGTGTGTGTGTGTGTGTGTGTGTGTGTGCGTGTGTGACAGGATGGTCCTTTTGAGGCTACTTGAGTGTGAAAACTGTGACAGCTTTCCAAACCAGCTCTCATGAATAGAGAGGAATGATTTAGAGGTCACCTCCCAAATTGAACACCTTTCACACACACTAGGTGGAGACTGGCTTCTCACAAATTGATTGTGATGTGTCTTTCTTCTTTTCCTTGGGCTAGCCCAGGGCCTCCCAAACCTTTTTGGCCCACGACCCCATTTTGATATATGAAAATTCTCGCGACCTCAACCATATGAAAAAAAAAGAATGTAATTAATGGCGTGGAGGATCGTTACAAAATATAACACTTACAATAACTTGTGAATTCAATATAGGCCTTTAATACAAACATATCAGAAGCCTAGATGGTCCGCGGAACACACACTTTTCCAGAGCTCTGGCTCTGATTTATACACATACAACATATGAGTCCATCCCACATGCAAATGAAGTTACTTCCCTCAGTCCATCTGCCACCATTATCTTTCAATCTGTGCATCCTGCTTGTTCACGCCCAATAACGCCCATATCTGCTTTCAGTCAAGTTATAATGGTGACAGGACCTCTTCATGTCCCAAAAATAATACATGCCCATCTTATCCTATGGGCCCCTTAAGTTCAGCTTGGTGTGTTCTTTTGGTATGTCTGTCCTTATTAGGACTAGTAGACTATGTGTCTCTTCTCTTCATGTCCTAAAAATATATGCCCTATGTCTATAGTCCATCCGTTGGTAATTTAGCTGACCCCCTCCTTTGTGTGTCCCTCTGACCTCGGTATGTCCAGCTGTCCTATGCTCTCACGGCCTTACTTTGGTTTCCTGTCCTATACAATAGACAATGCATTTTACCAGAATGGCAAATGCACTCTAAGTGTATCTTTCTCTTGTGGTACAGTATTATGTTTCTCCCTATATGTACATCTTGCTCCCACATTAACAGCCAATTTTTACTTTTTATTTTATTTGGGGCTATGGCAGTCAATTGCAAAACATAGCATCTAATAGCATTTCTGATTGTATTCCCAACTCACCATCACATGCTTTTGTGGGGCAGTCAATTGCAAATTCGTCTGGCATAATGTCTTTTGTCTCACCACCACTAATGAGATGGTCGACAGTGTGCACCTCATCTCCGCTGTCACATCCAACCTGGATCGTTATTAATTTTTTGGTTTTAATGCAGACGAGACTACTGAATCCAGTTTCACACAGATAAGAGCCGGCAAAAGGGTAGCCTACCATGAGTTTTATGGTGCTTTCAAAACAACCGGGAACGAGGTCAACTCATGACGTCAAGTGTTCTTTAGGTCGGAAAGTCAGAGCTCTAGAAAGAGGCCTGAGTTCCCGAGTTGGATTGCCGTTCAAAGTGATCAGTTCAGTGAACGCACTGAAGTCTGAGATTTCCGATTTCCCAGTTCTGAGTTCCCAGTTCCTTTGAGTCGGGAACCAAAACTCCACTGTAGTGACCCATGAATGCGTTGTCTGTAGCATTCCGTCACGACAGCCCGATCAGCTGTTTGACTCCACTTACTGGCATGTCAACTGATCCAGAATCACAGTCAAACGGATTGGGAAGTAGGTCCGCCCCAAAGTGCTTTCCCAAGCGTTGGAGGTGAGCAGTCATCACTCGTGTGGGACACTTACTGATGCTGTTTTCTGTTCTTTTCTTTTCTTTACACAGAAAGTCAACCAGATCTTTTATTCCCCCCCCCCCTCGATAACCACCAAGCCTGTGTGAAATAGAACATCATCATGCTCTGGTGTCATATCTCCACATAGTATTGCAAACAAACACATCTAGCGCAGTGGATGTAGTTTACAATCGAAGTTACCTGCTGCAGTATCTCGGAGTTCTGTGCCCAGCTCTTTTGCCGCCAATTGCTCTCGGGGTATCATACAGTGCGTCCATATGGCAGAGGGAGACTCATTCATAACTAGAGTGCAGAGGCCGTGATAGATGGAGCCCCATCTGTGAAAAAGCATTCGATCCCATATGGAATCTGTTTATCGTCAACAAATTCAAGGACATTTAGGCCCTCACCATTTGGAGAGCATAAGCTGGGGAGGTTTTTGAGGCATTCACTCAGAGTTTCCTCTTGATTGCTAGCAATAGCGTCATTTCTTCGTTTAACAGTGTTATCTGACTACGGTACTGATCTGAGTTTCTGTGCCTTTGCCTCCCCGCACAATTTTTTTCACCATATTGTCACGCCCTGACCTTAGAGAGCCTTTTTATATCTCTATTTGATTAGGTCAGGGTGTGATTTGGGTGGGCATTCTAGTTTTCTATTTCTTTGTTGGCCGGGTATGGTTCCCAATCAGAGGCAGCTGTCTATCGTTGTCTCTGATTGGGAATCTTACTTAGGCAGCATGTTTTCCACCTGAGTTTGTGAGACCTTGTTTTTTGTTCAGTTACTGTGTAGCCTGCAGAACGTTACGATCGTTTTTTTTTTGGTGTTGGTCTAAAATAAAGAAAGCTGTATGCTTGCTGCGCCTTGGTCTCATTCCGACGGCGGACGTAACACATGTCAATTGCGGCTGGTAATATCAAAGTCTCTGCCGTAGTCTGTGGTTTCATAGTGTAGCCATTCACCGTGGGACGGTCAAGTGCGGCCTTTTCCCCATGATGTAAGGTGGCTCTGTGGTTGAATTTTGTCTTTTAGATTTGAATCATTTTCATTTAGATTTTTAAGGTTAGCCAAATTACAATGATTTTGAGAAACAAGTACAATATTATGATACTATATCAAATCAAATTTTATTTGTCACATACACATGGTTAGCAGATGTTAATGCGAGCGTAGCGAAATGCTTGTGCTTCTAGTTCCGACAATGCAGTAATAACCAACGAGTAATCTAGCTAACAATTCCAAAACTACTACATTATACACACAAGTGTAAAGGGATAAAGAATATGTACATAAGGATATATGAATGAGTGATGGTACAGAGCGGCATAGGCAAGATACAGTAGATGGTATTGAGTACAGTATATACATATGAGATGAGTAATGTAAACAAAGTGGCATAGTTTAAAGTGGCTAGTGATACATGTATTACATAAAGATGCAGTAGATGATATAGAGTACAGTATATACGTATACCCTACATTATTTATCTCATATGTATGTATGTAAACATTATATTAAGTAGCATTGTTTAAAGTGGCTAGTGATATATTTTACATCCATTCCCATCAATTCCCATTATTAAAGTGGCTGGAGTTGAGTCAGTGTGTTGGCAGCAGCCACTCAATGTTAGTGGTGGCTGTTTAGGCTGATGGCCTTGAGATAGAAGCTGTTTTTCAGTCTCTCGGTCCCAGATTTGATGCACCTGTACTGACCTCGCCTTCTGGATGATATATACAAAAGTATGTGGACACCCCTTCAAATTAGTGGATTCGGCTATTTCAGCCACACCCGTTGCTGACAGGTGTATAAAGTCGAGCACACAGCCATGCAATCTCAATAGACACGGCAGCAGAATGGCCTTACTGAAGACCTCAGTGACTTTCAAAGTGTCACCGCCATAGGATGTCACCTTTCCAACAAGTCGGTTCCTAAAATTCTGCCCTGCCAAAGCTACACCGGTCAACTGTGCTGTTATTGTGAATTGGAAACGTCTAGGAGCAACAACGGTTCAGCTGCAAAGTGGTAGGCCTCACAGCCCGAAATGGCAGGGCTCACAGCATGGGACTGCTGAGTGCTGAAGAGCATAAAGCGTAAAGCGCCTGTCCTTCGTTGCAACACTCACTACCGAGTCCCAAACTGCGTCTGAAAGCAATGTCAGCACAATAACTGTTTGTCGGGAGCTTCATGAAATGGGTTTCCATGGCCGAGCACACAAGGCCTAAAATCACCATGCGCAATGTGAAGCATAGGCTGGAGTGGTGTATAGCTCACCACCATTGGACTAGAGCAATGTAAATGCGTTCTCTGGAGTGATGAATCATGCTTCACTATCTGGCAGTCCGACGGACGAATCTGGGTTTTGCCGCTACCTGCCCGAATGCATATTGTCAACTGTAAAGTTTGGTGGAAAAGGAATAATGGTCTGGGGCTGTTTTTCATGCTTTGGGCTAGGCCCCTTAGTTCCAGTGAAGGGAAATCATAAATGCTACAGCATACAATGACATTCTAGACGATTATGTGCTTCCAACTTTGTGGTAACAGTTTGGGTAAGGCCCTTTCCTGTTTCAGCATGACAATGCCCCCATGCACAAAGCGAGGTCCATACAGAAACGGTTTGTCGAGATTGGTGTGGAAGAACTTGACTGGCCTGCGCAGAGCCCTGACCTCAACCCCATCGAACACCTTTGGGATGAATTGGAACACCAACTGCGAGCCAGGCCTATTCGCCCAACATCAGTGCCTGACCTCACTAATGCTCTTGTGGCCGAATGGAAGCAAGTCCCCTCAGCAATGTTCCAACATCTAGTGGAAAACCTTTCCAGAAGAGTGGAGGCTGTTCTAGCAGCAAAGGGGGGACCAACTCCATATTAATGCCCATGATTTTGGAATGACACATTCGAAGTCCACATACTTTTGGTCATGTAGTGTATCTACTGTATATATTTTAATACATATATATCATGATTTTGGAAATTCTCACACAACCCCATTTTCATATCACGCGACCCCCTAGTTTGGAAACCGCTGGGATACGCTGTTATTCACTGATCTGCCATTATTTGTGGAAAGCATTTTTAAGCCATCCTTGATTGTTTAATTGGTGATAAATTCATCTTTATTGTGTTCAATCCTAATTCACTTCCTGAATGCTTTCATTCATTCCCTTCCTTCTCTCGCTCAGTCCAACTTCAAAACAATGAGGGAACGTGTGAGCGCAACTTGACTGGCAGCTATTTGATTGGGTTTTTACCGAAGTGGAGAGGAGAAAGCTGGGCATTGTGGAGGATCAGAGATGCTGAGAAGCTTCCAAACGAATTATTGAAGGGCACTCCTTTGGAACTCGAGGGAGATTCCGTGGAGTAGAACTGAGCAAGTGGGGTGAGCGACTGAACGGAGACTGAGAAATGGAATTGGGCCACTCTCTCTCTTACTGTCATGGTTGTGTTCGCTTGGGCACGCACCAGAAAAAGTGTTAAGTCCAAGTAGTCCATCTCTGTTTCAGTCCGTTTTCTTTTGTTTGGTGCTGAATGGACATGACCCAGGTGCTAAAAGGCCTCTCTTAGTGGTTATATCTGACCTCTGTCTCCCAGGACTCAACGAGTGCGCGCTCAACAATGGCGGCTGCTCTCACATCTGCCTGGATCGACCAATCGGCTACGAGTGCCATTGTCCCACCGGGTACCAGCTACTGGACAAGAGGACATGTGGAGGTGAATATTGAGAGCGTGCACACGCACATACGACAGAATACAGATGCCAACACACACACACACACACACACACACACACACACACAAACACACAGAGAGACACACACAGTACAGCATAGACACACACAGCTCAGTATAGACACACACACATAAATAGTACCGTGACCTTCATACCCCCTTCTCGAAATTCCATTCCTTTTTTTATAAGTATCATTTCTCCATCTCACTCAAAGTTAGACTGCTATCTGTTGGAAGAAATGTGAAGACTTGAACCCACAGATACAGGCTCATGTTTCACCTCTATTTTTGAATTTCAATTTCTCTCTTCAAAGTACAGCTTTTAAGCCACAGAATTGATTGATCACCTTTTATTTTACCAAGCGAAATCTGGTCGGTCCAAGGTGACAGCTCTTTGCCCCCCACGTTAAATTCAGAACTGCACCCACATACAAACACACACATTATGTTATTCTGTCCTCGCGGGGACCTAAAATGTGTTTCCATCCTAACCTTAACCCATAACCCTAAACCTAACCACTAACTCCTTACCCTAACACTCATTGTAACCCTAAACCCAACCCCTAAGCTTAAAATAGCCTTTGTCCTCATGGGGACGTGGGAAATGTCCCCACGAGGGAGGATTGTCCTTGTTTTTTTTATTGTTTTTTTTTCTATCCTTATGGGGACTTTGGGGGATTTTAGGTCCTCACAAGGACCTAAAATCAACCAACCAACCAACATACACACCTCCACCATTAGAGTCCAGTGTGATTGATAACCCCCTCTTCCATTCCGCCCCAGACATTGATGAGTGCGAGAGCCCCAACGCCTGCAGCCAGATCTGCATCAACTACAAGGGAGACTTCAAGTGTGAGTGCTACCAAGGCTATGAGATGGACCCCGTCACCAAGACCTGCAAGGCAGAGGGTAAGTGACAGTGGGAGGGAAGAGGGAAGGGAGAGAGTGAGGGTTGAAGCAGAGGGAGGAAGGAATGAAGGGAAGGACAGAGAGAGAGAGAGAGAGAGGGAGGGAGGTAGAGACATCAAGTGTGAGTGCTACCAAGGCTATGAGATGGACCCCGTCACCAAGACCGGCAAGGCAGAGGGTGAGTGACAGCGGGGGGGGGGGGGGGGGGGGGGGGGGGGGGGGGGGGGGGAAGGGGGATAGGGAGGGAGAGAGGAGGAAAAGAGATTAACCCCAAACCGATCCCTAGCCCATACCCCTTAAGCACTCATGTAGAATTGGATAGGTGTAAGCAGTATGGTTCAAATTCCACCTAGACTGTCAGATAGCAAGGTGGAGCTTTCAGCGTTGTTCATTATCCATTCTCCTGAGATCTAGTGCCTATGGATGTGTGGCACAGGAGCTGGAGAGAAAAAATTGAATATTTATACAGAAAGATCATAAGGTTATATCCGCTCTCTGTTTGCTGCATCAACACGCACCCAAGAGGTTCAATTAGGTGTTTCTGTATTTCAGGAAAGAAACGACACCCGTAGCACCCATTTAAAGGTTTTAATGCCATATTGTTTGTTTTTTTATAACAAAGAAGCACTTACGTTTTCCTCTGAATTATCTTGTTGCTCCTCATTGTCTTTTCATGCACCTGGGTTGGAACGTAGTTCATCTAAAACACCTAACAAGTGTCAGTATGACTACTGATTCACACACACACACACACACACACACACACACACACACACACTCTCATACTTACAAACACACAGCCCAGCCATGCTGAATGATATTAGTGCATTTTAATGAGAGTAATATCACAGCAGTCGACAGGCTTAAGGGACCCGCTGCTACTTTATTCACACTCCCTCACTCACTCATTCACAAACTCACTCATTCACGCACTCATTCATTCACTCACTCACTCACTGACACACACACACACACCACTGCTTCTTTAGTCGGTGAATCAGCGCTGTGTGTAACTCTCCCACTCCTTCCAATTAGGAAATGCTTTTTTAAGAATGTAAACATGGCCTCTCCTCTTCTCTCAATTCCTCTCTCTCTTCAAGCTTTTGGAGATTATTTTCTGAGGAGGCAGGAATTACAGAAATGACCCTCTTGGCATTGTTATTTTGGAGAGGTACTCATGTCACGCTATTAGAAATAATTTGTTGTAATGAGCTAAACTGCTGTGACTCACCTTGGTACCTTGAGGGCATGTGAGCGTAATTGGATTGATTCAGAATGTAAATATGTCACTCTGTCGCTAAAGCTAGATAGGAAAGTAGTGTGGTTTAATTAGATGATGTTTCTTTATCCTGCTCCACTAGCTTTTGAGTTTTTTTGTTGGCAAGCGTATATACAGTGTGCACTTGCGCGTCATGTACGCCATGTGGACTAGGCTATTTCAGCCACACCCGTTGCTGACAGGTGTATAAGATCTAACACACAGCCTTGCAATCTCCATAGACAAACATTGGCAGTAGAATGGTTTACAGCTGTGAGTCTTTCTGGGTAACACTACTTAACAGCTTCTACCCCCGAGCCGTAATTAATCAAATTGACTATTTGTATTTTACACTGCTGCTACTCACTGTTTACCCTTACCTACATGTACATGTACCCCCACACATTGACTCGGTTATTGTTACTTTTTGACTTTATTTTATCTAGTAAATATTTTATTAACTCTTACTTCATTAAAACTGCATTGTTGGTTAAGGGCTTGTAAGTAAGCATTTCACTGTAAGTTCTACACCTGTTGTATTCGGCGCATGTGATAAATAAAAGGAGATTTGATTGGAAAAGTCAAGGGGTGTGAATACTTTCTCACCCCTTCCATAGAAAGAGCCCAGGAAGACAGGCCATAGAATATGAATTCTGGCCATAGAATATGGGCGAAATAAGTTGACCTCTCCACTTTCCCTTCTACAGGGAAGTCTCCCTACCTGATGTTCACCAACCGCCATGAGATCCGTCGGGTGGACCCAGTGAAGAAGGATTACAGCCAGGTGCTGGCAACCCAGAAAAACGCTGTGGCGCTTGACATAGACGTGGCCAATAACCGCCTGTTCTGGTGCGACCGCTTCCACCGCAACATCTACAGGTACTGGTTCTGACACTTGACCTTAGGGTTGCAATTTACAAAATTCCTGAAACTTTCCCCAAGTTCACAGGTTTTTCAGAGATCCTACTTGGAGGATTTCCAATTGCAGCATTGCCTCCTGATTCCCACCTGGGAACTTTGAGGGGAAGAAATCTGACCCCTTTCCGGATAGTTAACCTATGAACTTTGGGAAGGACAATCACTCGCTCCCTCACTCACTAATGTCCTTATGCAATCACCTCCTTAGGATTCCTTTGTTTTTGAAAATGTTTCGTCTTGAAAAATAAATATATTTCAAAAGTTGTTCATCTGAACGCATTTCAACATAGATGGATTGGATTAATATGGATTCATCTAGTAGATTATGTAAATTCTTATATTATCGTTTTTTTCCTACTTGGGTGGGAGCCAGTCACATTTAATGAACTCATTTGTTTTATCCCTCATACCTCTCTAACCTCTACCTGGTGTCTCTTATCCCACATGGGAGTGTGCTAATTGGGACAGTATATCAGAGAACTGGAATCTATATGCATTACCTATACTCATCTCCCCTGTTGTAAAAGTGCCCAGTCATTAGCTTGTAGGACAGCTCCCTGTGTGGACAGCTGCTATTCTGGATACAGTGTCTCACCTACAGAGACTGACTGTGAGATGAACCCTTTGAAATTTACACAAGGTTAATTTATTTCGTTAAGCCATGGCCAGCCACAAGTGTCACTCTGTTACTGGCACAACTAGGACCATCAGCAATTGAAGCAGAGATTCAAACCAACACAGATTACTGACCTGTGCACTCGAGGTCTTCACGGGTCCAAAAAGTTAAGTCTGTTCTGAATTGGATCTTTGGCTTTCCCACCTGACACGATATACATAAAAAAAACAGACCCGCTCAGAATGAACCCGAGGACAGTCAGACCCGTTCTGAAAAGGCCTGTTGATAATAAGACACGAACAGACCCGTGCTGGTTCGGATCCCAGAGACCCATTCAGATCTGAGAGTAGAACGAAAGAGCGAAAGAATATTGTCCAAATGATCCACAGTTACATGTCCTTAAAAATATGTGTTGTGTTTCGATGTGTAGCATATTCAAAACTTTATAGCCTATTGTTTTATTGGTTTTTACTTTCCTGAAACATCAATTGCCCCCCTCGGAGATTTAAGCGCTAAATTCATCAGGGCATTGCTTGCATGTAGGCCTATAAGCTAAGGCATCCACTGTATGATATTAATATTGCAAAAAACAATATATAAAGGAAGAGAAGCTTACTCCTAGCCCTAGAGAGACCAAGAGAAAGATAGAGATATGCCAGCAATATGTTCCCAATAGCAACATGCGTCCGCTCTACAGCTAAAGCATACAAAAGGAAGCTAACTTGTTCATTTTTCAATCAGAATATTTTTTATAATATTATATTGTTAGATTAAAGGAGTAACTCTGGTAGGCCTAAAACATTCTTCCTCACCTCTGTCGGAGCCAGTTGGAGGGCTGATGCGTTCTGCCTCCATAGGCCTGCAGTAGCTAATCCTACTAATAGCCACACCACGTCAAACCTTGACAACTTTATTAGGGTAGTATCAAAAGTAAGTTATTGTTTATAGGGAAAACATAAACAGGTTATTATATTGTGGCATTAAATGAAGTTTTGCATCTCGCCTTTTTTTGGTTTTTCCTTTTCATGTTTTGAGCGCGAGTAGCCCTAGTAACCCTACCGGTAAATCTATTATGTTTTGGCAAACACAACATTACAGTTGGAACTTAATTTGGCCAAAGAAAATGGCTCAACATAATGAAACAAAACACTTGTTGCATATTTAAAGAACTGATTTGAATAAAAGACGGCTAATTAAAATCATACATGTAAAATAACCTTTATAAAAGTGTCTTCAGCAGGGATATAAATCTCCTCTGGCAGACCGTTACCAGTCTGACGTTTGCTCAAGTTTAAATCCCCTTTAAAATGGATTCACAGTGCACAGGTTATCTATCTGCGTTGAATCCTGGCTCTTACTTTCGAGGTAGCTGGTGCAAGTCTTTGAGTGTGATTCACAAGCTTTTCTTTTTACAGCCCTATCTATTACCATATTCACATGTCCCCCTTTCTACCACAGTGCTCTGATCCCGGAGGCCAGTGTCCCGTCCCAGCAGGTGACCCTGGTGGACTCTGGCTCTCTCCTCTCCCCCGAGGGCCTGGCCCTAGACTGGGTCCAGCACAACCTCTACTGGACCGACTCGGGCCACAAGACGGTCTCGGTGGCCTCGGCCTACGACGGCCTCAAGAGGAGGGTGCTGGTGGACACGGAACTCAGCGAGCCCAGAGCCATAGCCCTGGACCCCCAGCACGGGTAAGTGTGGGGGTTTGTGGTCATGTTGGCGCAACCACCTCATGAATCAAAAAGACCAACAATGCCATGTTGAAAAGACAAGAGCACAAGTGAAAAACGAGTAGCTCCTGCTCTGGCAGAACTTCCACCAATAATATATAATGTCCACTGCGCCACAGAGTGTTACAGGCACAGATATGACCTCACCAGCTGTCAGCACAGTCACTGTACTTGTGATATGTTTTAACATTGTCATTGTCGTCAATGAGGACGAACGAACATGAGTTGGACACCGATGTGAATGTTTGTCAATATGTAGAGAGTATGTCTGTCTGTGTAAACATGCATACAGCAGAAAACCGCTTGATTTCGTGTTGGTTTACCTAGACTATCATAATATATGCCATTTAGCAGATGCTTTTTTCCAAGCCGACTTAGTCATGCATGCATACATTTTACATAATGGTGGTCACGGGGATCAACCCACTGTCCTGGCTTTGCAAGCGCTCTACCAACTGATCTACAGAGGACCACCATTCCTCTCCCCAGGTTCATGTACTGGTCTGACTGGGGCACCCGGGCCAAGATTGAGAAGGCTGGGATGAATGGGGTGGACCGACAGGTCTTGGTGTCCGATAACATCGAGTGGCCCAACGGCATCACCCTAGGTAAGAGGGCGCGCACACTCTCACACAGACTCGCATATATGGTCACATATATACACACACATACGCGCACACAAACACGAACAGATCCAGACAGACCCAGACGCACACACGCACGCACACACACGGGAGGGAGAGGGGGGGGGGGGTTTACACAACACCACTTTTAGGTGAGCGCCTTACAGTGGGTTTTCACCAACAACAAATTTGGCATTAGAAGTTCTGCCCCCAGCAAGATATGCGGGGGATTGTAGGAAGGTAAGCGCCGAGAATCCTGCTAGTGGAGTGGTAGAAAAAGTTCAGCTCTACTTTATACAAATTTCAAGCGAAGCGTTGGGTTGGAACAAAGCGTTGTCAAGAGGAGGCGCCGCGTGAGATTTACCCTGTTGAAAGCCTTTGCTGAAATGCTTTGGTTTTAACAGTAAAATATGCTTTTTTCAAGCAAGCTTAAAAATACAGTGCCTTGCGAAAGTATTCGGCCCCCTTTAACTTTGCGACCTTTTGCCACATTTCAGGCTTCAAACATAAAGATATAAAACTGTATTTTTTTGTGAAGAATTAACAACAAGTGGGACACAATCATGAAGTGGAACGACATTTATTGGATATTTCAAACTTTTTTAACAAATCAAAAACTGAAAAATTGGGCGTGCAAAATTATTCAGCCCACTTAAGTTAATACTTTGTAGCGCCACCTTTTGCTGCGATTACAGCTGTAAGTCGCTTGGGGTATGTCTCTATCAGTTTTGCACATCGAGAGACTGACATTTTTTCCCATTCCTCCTTGCAAAACAGCTCGAGCTCAGTGAGGTTGGATGGAGAGCATTTGTGAACAGCAGTTTTCAGTTCTTTCCACAGATTCTCGATTGGATTCAGGTCTGGACTTTGACTTGGCCATTCTAACACCTGGATATGTTTATTTTTGAACCATTCCATTGTAGATTTTGCTTTATGTTTTGGATCATTGTCTTGTTGGAAGACAAATCTCCGTCCCAGTCTCAGGTCTTTTGCAGACTCCATCAGGTTTTCTTCCAGAATGGTCCTGTATTTGGCTCCATCCATCTTCCCATCAATTTTAACCATCTTCCCTGTCCCTGCTGAAGAAAAGCAGGCCCAAACCATGATGCTGCCACCACCATGTTTGACAGTGGGCATGGTGTGTTTAGCTGTGTTGCTTTTACGCCAAACATAACGTTTTGCATTGTTGCCAAAAAGTTCAATTTTGGTTTCATCTGACCAGAGCACCTTCTTCCACATGTTTGGTGTGTCTACCAGGTGGCTTGTGGCAAACTTTAAACAACACTTTTTATGGATATCTTTAAGAAATGGCTTTCTTCTTGCCACTCTTCCATAAAGGCCAGATTTGTGCAATATACGACTGATTGTTGTCCTATGGACAGAGTCTCCCACCTCAGCTGTAGATCTCTGCAGTTCCTCCAGAGTGATCATGGGCCTCTTGGCTGCATCTCTGATCAGTCTTCTCCTTGTATGAGCTGAAAGTTTAGAGGGACGGCCAGGTCTTGGTAGATTTGCAGTGGTCTGATACTCCTTCCATTTCAATATTATCGCTTGCACAGTGCTCCTTGGGATGTTTAAAGCTTGGGAAATCTTTTTGTATCCAAATCCGGCTTTAAACTTCTTCACAACAGTATCTCGGACCTGCCTGGTGTGTTCCTTGTTCTTCATGATGCTCTCTGCGCTTTTGACGGACCTCTGAGACTATCACAGTGCAGGTGCATTTATACGGAGACTTGATTACACACAGGTGGATTGTATTTATCATCATTAGTCATTTAGGTCAACATTGGATCATTCAGAGATCCTCACTGAACTTCTGGAGAGAGTTTGCTGCACTGAAAGTAAAGGGGCTGAATCATTTTGCACGCCCAATTTTTCAGTTTTTGATTTGTTAAAAAAGTTTGAAATATTCAATAAATGTCGTTCCACTTCATGATTGTGTCCCACTTGTTGTTGATTCTTCACAAAAAAATACATTTTTATATCTTTATGTTTGAAGCCTGAAATGTGGCAAAAGGTCGCAAAGTTCAAGGGGGCCGAATACTTTCGCAAGGCACTGTATATTTTCCTCTATCTGTGCGCCTTAGAAACCTTTTAACACTAGAACCGCTGGGCCTCAACCTAATGAGCAGTCATTGTAACTGCAACATTCTAACAGTGTAATTAATACATTTCATATATGCTATCTCAAAAAATAATAAGGCCTTGGGTAACATTAGAATACTATTATTATTATTATTATTATTATTATTATTATTATTTTATAACACAACAGAATTTTCATTGTGTTATGCAGGCTTTTTGTAAAAACAAAATTCAAGTGTTCAATCAATTTTATTCATGGAGTGCCTTTGTTACAACAATGAAACAGAAAGCATATGTGTTGGAACACGGTAACAGCTTCTTATTACGACAAAATCAAAAAATTATCACCAATCACATGGTCAAATGGTCAAATGGTGAAAACATCAGTAGCCTAAACATTATGAGTGCCAAGTGACCTTGATAAATAGTGAAAATCAGCACAAAGGCATTCAAATAAAAAAATGTGTTGGTCACATACACATGGTTAGCAGATGTTATACACATGGTTAGCAGATGTTATACACATGGTTAGCAGATGTTAATGTGAGGGTAGTGAAATGCTTGTGCTTCTGGTTCCGACAGTGCAGTAATATCTAACAGTTCCCCAACATCTACCTAATACACACAAATCTAAAAGGGGCGAATGAGAATATGTACATATAAATATATGGATGAGCGATGGCCGAG
The DNA here is from genome assembly GCF_057628025.1 of Oncorhynchus mykiss. Taxonomy (NCBI): domain Eukaryota; kingdom Metazoa; phylum Chordata; class Actinopteri; order Salmoniformes; family Salmonidae; genus Oncorhynchus; species Oncorhynchus mykiss. Next base: position 51,440,013 of record NC_143029.1, read on the forward strand.
CTGCATAGGCAAGGGTAACGATGTACGCTGAGAGTCGGGAAGCAAGTTCAGAGAGTGAATACATTGAATTAATTCATTAACAAAACAAGTAACACAAACAGCACACCGACATGAGACAGCTACAATGCTGACTGGGGAAGAAACCAAAGGGAGTGACATTTTAAAGGGCAGGTAATCGAGGAGGTGATTGGTGTCCAGGTGAGTGTCATTATGCGCGTAACGCTGATGACAGGTGTGAGCCCTAACGAGCAGCCTGGTGACCTAGAGGCCGGAGAGGGAGCACACCGACAGCAAGGTGCGATAGATGGTATAAAATACAGTTGAAGTCGGACGTTTACATACACTTAGGTTGGAGTCATTAAAACTCGTTTTTCAACCACTCCAATTTCTTGTTAACAAACTATAGTTTTAGCAAGTCGGTTAGGACATCTACTACAAGTAATTTTTCTAACAATTCTTTGTAGACAGATTATGTCATTTATAATTCACTGTATCACAATTCCACTAGATCAGAAGTTTACATACACTAAGTTGACTGTGCCATAAAAATGATGTCATGGCTTTAGAAGCTTCTGATAGGCTAATTGACATCATTTGAGTCAATTGGACAGGAATGGTGAAAAACTGAGTTTAAATGTATTTGGCTAAGGTGTATGTTAACTTCCAACTTCAACTCTATTAATGATATGAGTAATGTAAGATATGTAAACATTGTGTGGCATTATATAAAGTGGCATAATTTAAAGTGACTTGTGATCCATTTTTCAAGTGGCCAGTGATTGGGTTTCTATGTAGGCAGCAGCCTCTCTGAGTTAGTGATTGCTGTTTAGCAGTCTGATGGCCTTGAGATGGAAGCTGTTCTTCAGTCTCTCGGGCCCAGCTTTGATGCACCTGTACTGACCTCTACTTCTGGATGGTAGCGATGTGAACAGGCAGTGGCTCGGGTAGCTGTTGTCTTTGATTATCTTTTTTGCCTTCCTGTGACATCGGGTGCTATAGGAGTCATGGAGGGCAGGTAGTTTTCCCCCAGTGATCGCGTTGTGCAGACTGCACCACCCTCTGGAGGGCCTTGCGGTTGAGGGCGGAGCAGTTGCCGTACCAGGCTGTGTGATACATCCCAACAGGATGCTCATGATTGTGGATCTGTAAATGTTAGTCAGGGTTTTGGGTAACAAGCCAAATGTCATCAGCCCCCTGAGGTTGAAGAGGTGCTGTTGCGCCTTCTTCACCACACTGTCTGTGTGGGTGGACCATTGCAGTTTGTCTGTGATGTGTACGCCCAGGAAACTAAAACTTTACACCTTCTCCACTGCTGTCCCTTCGATGTGAATAGGGGGGTGCTCCCTCTGCTGCTTCCTGAAGTCCACGATCATCTCCTTTGTTTTGTTGACGTTGAGTGAGTGGTTGTTTTCCTGACACCACACTCCGAGTGCCCTCACCTCCTCCCTGTAGGCTGTCTCGTCATTTGTGGTAAATTACGTTGAGTGAGAGGTTGTTTTCCTGACACCACACTCCGAATGCCCTCACTTCCTCCCTGTAGGCTGTCTCGTCATTTTTGGTAATTGACATTGAGTGAGAGGTTGTTTTCCTGACACCACACTCCGAGTGCCCTCACCTCCTCCCTGTAGGCTGTCTCGTCATTTTTGGCAATCAAGCCCCATACTGTTGTGTCGTCTGCGAATTTGATGATAGAGTTGGAGGCATGCATGGCCACGCAGTTATGGGTGAACAGGGAGTGCAGGAGTGGGCTGAGCACGCACCCTTGTGGGGCCCTAGTGTTGATGGTCAGCGAGGTGGAGATGTTGTTTCCTACTTTCACCACCTGGACCCAAAGTCCAGGACCCAATTGCACAGGGTGGGGTTGAGGCCCAGGGCCTCCAGCTTGATGATGAGCTTGGTGGGTACTATGGTGTTGAATGCTGAGCTGTAGTCAATGAACAGCATTCTTACATAGGTATTCCTGTTGTACATGATGGGATAGGGCAGTGTGATGGCAATTGCGTCGTCTGTGGGCCTGTTAGGGCTTTATGCAAATTGAAGTGGGTCTATGGTGGCCGGTAAGGAGGTGGCCGCTAAGGAGGTGCTATGGGGTGGTATGGTGGCCGGTAAGGAGGTTGCCGCTAAGGAGGTGCTACGGGGTGGTATGGTGGCCGGTAAGGAGGTGCTACTTGGTGGTATGGTGGCCGGTAAGGAGGTGCTACGGGGTGGTATGGTGGCCGGTAAGGAGGTGCTACGGGGTGGTATGGTGGCCGGTAAGGAGGTGCTACTTGGTGGTATGGTGGCCGGTAAGGAGGTGCTACGGGGTGGTATGGTGGCCGGTAAGGAGGTGCTACGGGGTAGTATGGTGGCCGGTAAGGAGGTGCTACGGGGTGGTATGGTGGCCGGTAAGGAGGTGCTACGGGGTGGTATGGTGGCCGGTAAGGAGGTGCTACGGGGTGGTATGGTGGCCGGTAAGGAGGTGCTACTTGGTGGTATGGTGGCCGGTAAGGAGGTGCTACGGGGTGGTATGGTGGCCGGTAAGGAGGTGCTACTTGGTGGTATGGTGGCCGGTAAGGAGGTGCTACGGGGTGGTATGGTGGCCGGTAAGGAGGTGCTACGGGGTGGTATGGTGGCCGGTAAGGAGGTGCTACTTGGTGGTATGGTGGCCGGTAAGGAGGTGCTACGGGGTGGTATGGTGGCCGGTAAGGAGGTGCTACTTGGTGGTATGGTGGCCGGTATGGAGGTGCTACGGGGTGGTATGGTGGCCGGTAAGGAGGTGCTACGGGGTGGTATGGTGGCCGGTAACGAGGTGCTACGGGGTGGTATGGTGGCCGGTAAGGAGGTGCTACGGGGTGGTATGGTGGCCGGAAAGGAGGTGCTACGGGGTGGTATGGTGGCCGGTAAGGAGGTGCTACTTGGTGGTATGGTGGCCGGTAAGGAGGTGATATGATCCTTGACTAGTCTCTCAAAGCACTTCATGATGACAGAAGTGAATGCTACAGGGCGGTAGTCATTTAGTTCAGTTATCTTTGCCTTCTTGGGTACAAAATTAATGGTGGCCATCATGAAGCATGTGGGAACAGCAGACTGGGATAGGGAGCGATTGAATGTGTCTGTAAACATACCAGCCAGCTGGTCTGCACATACTCTGGCATTATTAATGAATTATAATGGATGTGTCAATATGACAGTAGTAAAAAATTGTCAATTATTGTCAGCTCGTGCTTACGTTGAGTGCGTCTTTGCGCAATGGAATCAGTTGGATTTAATTTAGCTGTTATCCCTTGTCCTAACAGTTGATACATTCTTCGTAACTGTCACTTGCTTGGCACTTTAACATACCTTTGTTTGCTTGTATTGCTTAATAGTCTCCGGTTTTCCGCTGTGCAGGTGCCTTATTTTGCACAGAAGGAGGGTTCTCCCATCTCACTTCGTTCATGGTGCCGACTGGGCTTGTTTTCTTTGCAGTAGTTGTTCGCCAATGACAATGAGGTGAAGAAATTGTCCATAGTGAAGTGAAGAAATTGCCCATGGTGACATTTCTCCCCTTGCCAACAACATAAGGTTCTACAAGCCTCATCACCGCATTCTCTTATACTCGCTCACCTTCTGGCCGATGTGAATCTTTTCCCAGGTGTTGAAAGCTGTTCAGCATGTACAATTACGCATGCTCTCACTGTGTAGCCTACTCCAAGTAGGTCAGAGAAGACTGATAAGACTGCTTTGATTTGGTGGACTGATATAGGGTACATACCATTTAGAGATTATGATTAGAGTTTACCAATGCAATAGAATGGCCCGCCCTGTTCTTCATTCACAATTGGTGATTACATCATTAGGCATCATTCGCTTCCCCTCGCTCATCAACTCACCCATTCTCCCTTTCTCCCACGTCATACTTTACCTCGTTTATTTCATCTGTTGTTATATGGGTTAAAATGAGTTTTGGGATACTTTAGGATCAGTATCGAGGCAGTTATCGGCGTGATTATCAGCTGGGGAGAAGGAGCGAAGCAGGCCAAACTGTTGGGAAAAGGAGGGTCAACGGGGGAAAACTGTTCAAAAAATGAAAGGTTATAACTCCAGTTCTGTGTGTGATATTAAGAGTCTAACACTGACAATGTGTTATATAGACTTATTTTGGAAAAGTAGCAGTCAAAATAACTGCGTTTAGCAGTTCCAATGTTAACAATGATAATACAGTCCATTTGTAAAGTGCTTTTCCTTAGTTTCTTGCTTTGTTTTGGTTTGGTTTTCACTAGTTTTGTTACATAGTGAACTTAGACTTTTACAGTTGATAACTCATCTCCTTCAAATTGAAACTTCTTGATATAACCCCAATTGATTGTTTGACTAAATATTATAATGAACAGTGTTTTCGGAGCTTTATGTCTGCCCAAGTGGCCATCAATGTGTGTGTGTGTGTGTGTGCGCATCAGATGTAGCCAACAGACGTCTGTACTGGGTGGACTCCAAGCTGCACCTCATCTCCAGCGTGGACCTGAACGGGGCTCACCGCCGGACACACCTGTCCTCCTCAGAGAGACTGGGACACCCCTACGCACTGGCCGTGTTTGAGGTGAGAGAGTGTGTGTGTGTGTCTGTGGTTTTGCAGGTGTGTGCCGCTCTAATGGGAACATCTTGCGAGTGAAGGGTTGAGCGAGCAGAGGAATGAGCTAGGTGTCTGTGGAAATGCTTGTAATGAGCTGAAATAGTCCGATGAGAAGTTGGAGACACAGATAGAGGGTGGAAGGGAAGGAGAGAGGTAAAAGATGAAAAGAGAGGGGAAGGGGCAGAGAGAAAAAAGGGGCAGAGAGAAAAAAATGATCTATGTGGGTTAAGATGGGAAATGAAGGCCTGACAATTGTCTTTTCAATTATGTACTTTCAGTTAGGGTTGCATATTATAGTAACTTTCCCAAAATTCCCAGGTTTCCCAGTTGGAAGATTACCGGAATCAGGAAGGAAAGAGCAGGAAATCAAAAATCCTACAACCAGGATTTCTGGAAAACCTGAAAAATGTTGTAAAGTTACCAGAATTTTGCAACCCTTGTCCAATTTATCCTAGTATCAGCCAGGGTGCACAATAACTATTTGTGTAATGCCAATAGTTATACAGGCTACAAAAGTTAAAGGGGTAGTTCACCCAAATTACAAAATAACACATCGGTTTCCTTAAAGGCCCAGTGCAGTCAAAAACTAGTTTTATATACATTTCCATACTATGAGGTTGGAATAATACTGTGAAATTGTAAAAGCTGAAATTTGTAAAAGCTGAAAATTCAGCCTGTTTTGGTGGGATGGAGCTTTGGTATGGTGTTAATAGAATGTTCCAAACCTCTCTGCCAATAACAGCTAGTTTTCAGTTTTCCCCATCCCCACTCAGACATTCCTAGCTAAATTATTTATTGAGAAATTGAGCTTTGCCAAGAAGCTATTTTTGTTGTTTTTTGACCATTTATTTCAATAGAATCACAGTAAGGCACTTCATTGTTACCCAGAAAGGATTTGATATTGATATAAAAACATCTGCATTGAACTTTGAAGCAATCTATGGACAATGCATGACAGCAATCCATGCTTTGGTTTTGTTTACCTGGCCACTGTTTCAAATGCTAACTTTTTTGCACAAATATATTAGCATTATTAGCATTTTTGCACATCATGTCCAAATCATCCATAAGTAACTTCATTGAGTTACACAATCAACTTGTGATTTTTTTACCCCTATTTCGAGGTATCCAATTGGTAGTTATAGTCCTGTCCCATCGCTGCAACTCCCGTACGGACTAAGAAAGAGGTGAAGTTCGAGAGCAGTGCGTCCTCCGAAACACAACCCAGCCAAGCCGCGCTGCTTCTTGACACAATACCCACTCAACCGGGAAGCCAGCCGCACCAATGTGTCAGAGGAAACGCCGTACACACCTGGCGGCCATGTCAGTGTGCATTGCGCCCGGTCCAGCCACAGGAGTCGCTAGTGTGCGACATCCCTGCCGGCCAAACCCTCCCCTAACCCGGACGACGCGGGGCCAATTGTGCGCCGCCCCATGGGTCTCCCGGGCACAGCCGGCTTCGACAGACTCGAACCAGGTTCTCTAGTGGCACAGCTAGCACAGCGATGCAGCGCCACTCGGGATTCCTTAAGGATGATTTTGACATGAAGCACAAACATGCTAATATACTGTAGGTACCATGTCCTCCTAATTCAATATCTAGACAAAACATTTTTTATGTGTTTCAAATATCATTAATTTCCGACTTGACTGTCCCCATTACCCTCCCCATTACCCTCCTGAGACAGAAACTCCAGAAGTAGAGACAGCCATTAAGTAATTAATGCGCTACACAGACGGAGCGATCGTTACCCTGGGCTGCTATCTTCTCCTAAACAAATATCAACACACGTTCAATTTTTTTTTTTTTTTACTGTGTATGTCTTTCATTGCTTGACTGTCCTTATTGACCTATGCAGACTAGGGACCCCAGACGGAAAGACATTCAAGTCATTGAATGGTGTAACGCTGACTGACGGAGCTATCATTAGTCGGGTGCTGCTGTGTCACGCAGTGCTTGATGTCTGTGTTTCGTCTCCCACTGCTGTGTGCGCGGGTGTGTGTTTAGTCTATGACTGCTGTGTTTGTTTTGTCTTCCCCTCTGGGACGACAGACTGTGCGGAATAAACAGAGGAGTTAGTGGAGAGGAGAGGGAGCTGAGAGCTGCCCAGAGCTCTGTTGTTGTTAGTGACACACACACTGCAGGCAAGGGCCACAACATTGGCACACACAGATGCAAGTGCGTGGGCACATATATACACACATACTCACACACTGCAGTCAGCGCCACAACACTGGCACACACATGCATATTGATGTACACACATACAGATTATTGCACGTACACACAGATGCTCGTATGCACACACACACACACACACACACACACACACACACACACACTGCAGGCACAGCTATGACACACTGGCATCCACCCAGATTAAAGTTTTACTGCTGGCCCTAGTCATATCGCACACAGACAGGCTGGCAGCTGGGTAACGGGTGGGCCAGAGGGAAGTGTCTATGTGATGTGTGATGTGTGTGTGTGCTTATGCATACACAGCATCTGTTTGTGCGTGGTGCATTTGCTTGCTCCCAAGTAGGGCTGCGGTGGTCATGAAACTTTGGAACGTCTACATCGGGGATCATTAACTAAATTCAACTTTCTATTTTGCGGATATTTACTAATAATTTGGGAACTGAAAATTGACGTCAAGAAGCCCAAACAGATATAATATTAGACTAAAACATAACAATTTTATACCTTGCTTACATTTGTATACGATGAACAAAAATATAAACGCAACATGTCAAGTGTTTGTTTCATGAGCTGAAATAAACAATTCCAGAATGTTCCATATGCACAAAAATATTATTTCTCTCAAATGTTGTGCACAAGTTTGTTTACATCCCTGTTAGTGAGCATTTCTCCTTTGCCAAGATAATCCATCCACCTGACAGGTGTGGCATATCAAGAAGCTGATTAAACAGTATGATCATTACACAGGTGCACCTTGTGCTAGAGACAATAAAATGCCACTCTAAAATGTGCAGTTTAGTCACATAACACAATGCCACAGATGTCTCAAGTTTTGAGGGAGCGTGCAATTGGCATGCTGACTGCAGGAATGTCCACCAGAGTTTTTGCCAGAGAATTTTATGTTCATTTCTCTACCATAAGCTGCCTCCAATGTCGCTTCAGAGAATTTGGCGGTACGTCCAAACAGCCTCACAACCGCAGACCACGTGTAACCGCGCCAACCCAGGACCTTCACATCCGGCTTCTTCACCAGCCACCCGGACAGCTGATGAAACTGAGTATATCTGTCTGTAATAAAGCCCTTTTGTGGAGAAAAACTCATTCTGATTGGCTGGGCCTAGCTCCCCAGTGGGTGGGCCTATGCCCTCTCAGGCCCATCCTCAGGCTCTCAGGCTCAGACTGCGCCGCTGCCCAGTCATGTGAAATCCATAGATAAGGGCCTAATTCATTTATTTCAATTGACTGATTTCCTTATATGCACTGTGCATTTTCTTTCATTCTGAGCACCGTAGGTGGACGCTAGGCTTGGGCAATATACTGTTTATACCGTATACCGGGGTATTCTGAAATACCGCCGATATGATTTTCAATACCGTTTTTAAAAAATGTACTGTAACTCAGTAACATTTTTGAAATTGTTGCATGTTGCATATTTTTTGTTCAGTATACCTCTCTATTATGCGTGGGAATACTTTGGAACAGATTTTCAAAATGAAAATCACTTGGAGCTGATATGCTGGGGTTTTTATATTATTTTATGTCCAACAAGAAAAAAGAAAACAAAAGAAAATTATTGATTACAAACATTTTGCAGAAATCTTGGGGGGTTAAATCAAATCCTGCAGGCCACCAGTTGAGGAACCATTTTAAAAAGTGTAATAAATCCATTTAATAAACACCATCACAATAATAAAGCCATCACAAAAAAAATCCATGATTTATTTTAGGCAGGTCTTAAGAAACATAATGATATGAAGAAAATATATTTCAGAAGAGCAGAAGAGCATATTCTGGAGTTGGCCTTGTGTTACTGATCTGTGTTACTGATCTTACCACTGGCATAGCCTAGGCTGTAGGCTAGTTCCTTTAGCACACAAGATTTGCTTATGCCATTATTTCATATTATTTTAGAGTAAGAAGAATACAATTTGAACATAGCTAAATTAAATAAAGGATATATTTCCCCAAAGGATTTCTGAGCGATTGAGCAGCTGTTGCGTGGTTATAAAAAGTGATCATTAGAAACCGGTCCTATATGCTTAATATAGAGTTATTCAGCTACTTTAGTTGTGGTACAATCCTTAGAATGTATTTTAAATCAAAACATATATGGGCTGCATGATGCAACTAATTTGAAAAAGTCAACAACAATGTATGGGCTCTGTTTATTGCCTCAGTAGACTGCACACGGTTGGGCATCAGTCTCTCATTCACAAGCGATACTATTTTCACCTATCAGACTATTCATCAATTGAATCTTGTCTTTACATATACAAAATAATATGTGTGGAATTTGTTTCGATCTACAATGGGCCATTATCAAACGGGACATGTAATCCGTGTGCTCATATGCCAAGTTGAGAAATAAATATAGTAGCCTAGCAATATAGCTGGGATCCTCCTCTTTTGAATAGAGGCAATCAAAACATGTTTTTTTCACACGTGATTTCATATAGAAATGTTGCGCAATTCCTGGGTTTATAAGAAAACGTAATTCATTCCACGCATTGAGCAGCTATTTGAGGAACTGGCTCTCGCTACGCGACAGGTGATGATGCCCTGTTCCCAGAGAGCTACCCTCCTGAAGGTTTTTACTAACCTGATTCAGCTTGTCGACCAGCTAATTATTAGCTTTGCATCCAAAATGCATCAAAATGTCTGCCATTGTGTTTGGCTTTGACTTTGAAACAAGATCCACAACGACCATGGAATGTTTTAATTTGGGACGGGACCTCGAACTCCCATCATTTATCCTCGTCATTCAGATTACTCAAATTCAATCGTGTTTGATTTTCGATTTTATTTGCATTGACGTCAGAGTGATTAGAATGGTAAAAAAAAGACTGCAGAGTACCAGGCTATTTGCGACTTGAGGGCCGTTAGCAAATCGGACTATTAACGGCCGTCCATTTACAGAGCGCAGTTTTGGAGTAGTTACCGTGACTCAACGGTCACGTGGAATTTGACAGCAGTCATGACTTCACCGATGTGGCGGTAACACAATCACCGTTACAGACAAGTGTGTGTCACTTTCATCTCTCATTGGGACTGTCACAGCCTGTTTAGCCATTGTGGTTAATGACACACCCCACTGCCTTATTCCACTGTAGTAATGACATATACCCACCCCACTGCCTTATTCCACTGTGGTAATGACATATAGCCCGCTGCCTTATTCCACTGTGGTAATGACATATAGCCCGCTGCCTTATTCCACTATGGTAATGACATTTACCCCACTGCCTTATTCCACTGTGGTAATGACATATAGCCCGCTGCCTTATTCCACTGTGGTAATAACATATAACCCACTGCCTTATTCCACTGTGGTAATGACATATAGCCCGCTGCCTTATTCCACTGTGGTAATGACATATACCCCGCTGCCTTATTCCACTATGGTAATGACATTTACCCCACTGCCTTATTCCACTGTGGTAATGACATATACCCCACTGCCTTATTCCACTGTGGTAATGACATATAGCCCGCTGCCTTATTCCACTGTGGTAATGACATATAGCCCGCTGCCTTATTCCACTGTGGTAATGACATATAGCCCGCTGCCTTATTCCACTGTGGTAATGACATATACCCCACTGCCTTATTCCACTGTGGTAATGACATATAGCCCGCTGCCTTATTCCACTGTGGTAATGACACATACCCCACTGCCTTATTCCACTGTAGTAATGACATATACCCCACTGCCTTATTCCACTGTGGTAATGACATATAGCCCGCTGCCTTATTCCACTGTGGTAATGACATATACCCCACTGCCTTATTCCACTGTGGTAATGACATATAGCCCGCTGCCTTATTCCACTGTGGTAATGACACATACCCCACTGCCTTATTCCACTGTGGTAATGACATATACCCCGCTGCCTTATTCCACTGTGGTAATGACATATAGCCCGCTGCCTTATTCCACTGTGGTAATGACATATACCCCGCTGCCTTATTCCACTATGGTAATGCCATTTACCCCACTGCCTTATTCCACTGTGGTAATGACATATACCCCGCTGCCTTATTCCACTGTGGTAATAACATATAACCCACTGCCTTATTCCACTGTGGTAATGACATTATACCCTGCTGCCTTATTCCACTGTGGTAATGACATATACCCAGCGGCCTTATTCCACTGTGGTAATGACATATACCCCACTGCCTTATTCCACTGTGGTAATGACATATAACCCACTGCCTTATTCCACTGTGGTAATGACACATACCCCATCTGCCTTATTCCACTGTGGTAATGACATTTACCCCGCTGCCTTATTCCACTGTGGTAATGACATATACCCATCTGCCTTATTCCACTGTGGTAATGACATATACCCCATCTGCCTTATTCCACTGTGGTAATGACATTTACCCAGCTGCCTTATTTCACTGTGGTAAGGACATTTACCCCGCTGCCTTATTCTACTGTGGTAATGACATATAACCATCTGCCTTATTCCACTGTGGTAATGACATTATACCCCGCTGCCTTATTCTACTGTGGTAATGACATTTACCCATCTGCCTTATTCCACTGTGGTAATGACATTTACCCCGCTGCCTTATTCCACTGTGGTAATGACATATACCCATCTGCCTTATTCCACTGTGGTAATGACATTATACCCAGCTACCTTATTCCACTGTGGTAATGACATTATACCCTGCTGCCTATTCCACTGTGGTAATGACATTATACCCTGCTGCCTATTCCACTGTGGTAATGACATTATACCCTGCTGCCTATTCCACTGTGGTAATGACATTATACCCTGCTGCCTATTCCACTGTGGTAATGACATTATACCCTGCTGCCTATTCCACTGTGGTAATGACATTATACCCTGCTGCCTTATTCCACTGTGGTAATGACATTATACCCTGCTGCCTTATTCCACTGTGGTAATGACATTATACCCTGCTGCCTTATTCCACTGTGGTAATGACATTATACCCTGCTGCCTATTCCACTGTGGTAATGACATTATACCCTGCTGCCTATTCCACTGTGGTAATGACATTATACCCTGCTGCCTATTCCACTGTGGTAATGACATTATACCCTGCTGCCTTATTCCACTGTGGTAATGACATTATACCCTGCTGCCTATTCCACTGTGGTAATGACATTATACCCTGCTGCCTATTCCACTGTGGTAATGACATTATACCCTGCTGCCTATTCCACTGTGGTAATGACATTATACCCTGCTGCCTATTCCACTGTGGTAATGACATTACACCCTGCTGCCTTATTCCACTGTGGTAATGACATTACACCCTGCTGCCTTATTCCACTGTGGTAATGACATTATACCCTGCTGCCTATTCCACTGTGGTAATGACATTATACCCTGCTGCCTATTCCACTGTGGTAATGACATTATACCCTGCTGCCTATTCCACTGTGCAAATTCCTAAAGAGACTCCTAACTCTCCGCTCCTAACATTGCTGGTGGATTGGAGCAGAGCTTTTTACAGCACAATTGAATCCACAGTAGAGCTCTACTTTGAAAAGTGCAAATCCTCTGTTGCACTGGTGCAGTAAGTAGCTAAAAGGGAAAATATGTTCTTATTGAAAGCTGCTACAAATGTAAGACCAGTAAGAAAAAGCTTCTGCGGGAGGGTGGTTAATAATACATTCCTTATTGTCCATTTTGTGAGAGGAGGAAATGTCTTTCTACTCTAACTGACCTTGTTTGACAATGTTAGCTTTTTGTTAAACATACTCTACTTCAGTGTTATTAAGTGGATTGTAACACACACACACACATGCAGACACACTCTCACGCACATTCCCCCTATACACACTTCTGTACCACAGGATGTGCTGTCTCGCCGCCGCACTCTAATGGGGATTAAGCCCATGGCAACCATGGAACGATGCCAGCTCTCCTCCGCACAGCATCTTCCCGAAGGCTGATAACGTTAGGGGAACGTTCCGGTAAACAGACAGGATATAATGAAATAAACAACCACAAGGTGACGTCTGGTTGCAGTCAGAGTTTGTTTAACCTCCCAACGGAGGAGCAGTGAGAATGCTCACCCTTTACGGTAGCACTGATGAGATCTCGGCAAGGATTTCTGCAGAGAGGGCTAGACAGTTTTAACTGTAAAAGTAGCGCTTATTCACGTAACATCGCTTGAGAAGTCAGTCTGTCTGTCGTTCTGTTTTGTCTTAACAATCAAATGTGTTTTCACAACAGCATGTTCCAAAAGTCCTTACTCTGGCTAGCCGCTTTAAAAGTCTTGTACTAGGTAGCTCAACCTTTTATAAATCAGGCGAGAGAGACGACAAACTGCCGTCTATCTACTGCATTATTTTTTACAGATGCCTATACACAATGCTAATTGACGTACAAATTGACTGTGCATTCATTGCCTCCCCTCCCTTTCTCCTGCCTCTTATCTGTCCACCTCCTCTTACTCTTTATCCCTCTCTCCTTCCCTCTCCTCCTTTTTTCTTATTCCCTCTTTCCATCTCTCTCCCCCCTGTCAGGACCGTATCTACTGGACAGACAGGGAGAGGGAGGCGGTGTACAGCGCTAACAGGCTAACCGGCCGAGATGTCAGCACACTGGCCGAGCACCTCAACGACCCCCACGACATAGTGGTCTTCCACCCACTCCGACAGCCCCAAGGTGTGTGTGTGCGTGTGTGTTTGAGAGAGCAAAAAATAACTTGTTTTCTCTGTTCTGTCGGTGTACCTTTGTGTGTGTGTTTGAGAGAGAGAGAAGGAGAGAGAGAGAAAGAACAAGAAAGAGCTTGTTGTCTGGTTGTTTATCTGTGTCCCTAGTGTGTGTTATGCAATGCTTCTAGTACACTTCTCCCTATGACTGTACACATGTCCTTACCTGAGTACACAAGGTGTGAGTCATTCTTCCTCTGTGATCCTTTGAGACACACACACACACACACACACACACACACACACGGCAGGAAGCCTAGCGGTTAAGATTGTTGGGTTGGTGGCTCGAATCCCTGAGCCGACTCTGTCGATGTCCCCTTGAGCAAGACACTTAACCCTAATTGCTCCCGTAAGTTGCTCTAGATAAGAGTGTCTGCTAAATGACTAAAATGCCATATAACACACAAACTACGCTAGTTCCACCTGGTCTTCACAGATTGATCCCTGGTCTCATGTGACAGACCCATCACATTATTACATTAAGAAGCTAGTATTTACAGTACAAAGATCAAATGTGCCATGTGTATCTTAACAGTGCAGTTACACCAGAAACTACTATGTAGTTTCATGTTTTTATTATATGAATAAGTGAACAGTTTGCCTGGATTATCAATCATTCAAATGTATTTTATAAGTCCCTTTTTACATCAGCAGCCGCAAAGTGATTTACAGATACCCAGCTTAAAACCCCAAAGAGCAAGCAATGCATAGGCCGACTAGCAAGGAATTCCTCAGATCTCCCCTGGCACGTTGGTTATTAGCTTATCTAGCTTGGTGTCAAAGTCAGCTAGAGAAACTCTCCTTACCCCAATGCGTACGAGTCTCTGACTGTGTGTCTCTTTGGCTGCGTTTACACAGGCAGACCAATTCTGATATTTTTAGAGCAATCAGATCAGCTCTTTTGCCAATAATTGAGCAAAATATCAGAATGGGGTGCCTGTGTAAACACGGCCTTTTGTATTTCTGTCTCTGACTGTGTGTTTCTCTATTTCCCTCTCTAAGGCCCAGACAGCTGTAACTTGGGCAGTGAGGCCAACGGTGGCTGTGAGTACCTGTGTCTCAAAGCCCCCCAGATCACAGAGCACTCTCCCAAGTACACCTGCGCCTGCCCCACAGGACAGGACCTGGGGCCCGACATGCGGGGCTGTGTGCCAGGTGAGAGTGTGTGTGTCAGTGGGTGGCTGTTAGTGGAGGCTGGTGGAGGGAGAAAAGGGGTGATGGGCTCATTTGGTACCATCCATTCATTCCAACCATTACCATGAGCCTGTCCTCCATTTCAAAGTGACACCAGCTTCCACTGATGTGTGTGATTTGCAGACCCCCGGTATCCGATCTGGAGTGAGGAGTCACGACCTCTGCTGGTCAGCTACTGCGTAGCAACCTATCAGTGCCAAAAGCCTTGGTCTGCCCTAGAAAGCCTATGTAAATTACGATCGCCAGAAAGGCGAAAATGTATTTTTAGACCCCTATTTTGGTTTATTATGATCAAGTTCGATCCCCACTGTGAATTATTTTAAAGTTCGCTACAATATTTAATTTAAATATTGATCCATTCTGACTACTGCATTTGTCGTAACACAGAACCACATGCTGACAGACCAATCACAGGCCGGTAGGCTACGAGGAGGCTCGCCCTCATGCACGCTCTTTGCACATGTCTCTCAGGCAGGATTAAAATGACTACATCGACCATGATCCTTTGATAGTTCCGTTCATTTTCTCTATGATCCTTAGCAATTTTTTGGTGCCATTCAGCCCCATACAGCAATATGGCTCGCTTCAAATAGAAAAGTATGTGGACATACTCAAATTAGTGGATTCGGCTATTTCAGCCACACCCGTTGCTGACAGTTGTATAAAATCGAGCACACAGCCATGCAATCTCCATAGACAGACATTGACTTTCAACATGGCACCGTCATAGGATGCCACTTTTCCAATAAGTCAGTTCATCAAATTTCTGCCCTGCTCGATCTGCCCCGGTCAGCTGTTAAGTGCTGTTATTGTAAAGTGGAAACGTCTGGGAGCAACAACAGCTCAGCCATGAAGTGTTAGGCCACACAAGCTCACAGAGTGCTGAAGCACATTGCGTGTAAAGAATTGTCTGTTGCAACACTCACTACCGAGTTCCAAACTGCCTCGGAAGCAACGTCAGCACAATAACTGTTTGTCGGGAGGTTCATGAAATGGGTTTCCATGGCCGTGCAGCCGCACACAAGACTAAGATCACCATGTGCAATGGCAAGCGTAGGCTGGAGTGGTGTAAAGCTCACCGCCATTGGACTCTGGAGCAGTGGAAACACGTTCTCTGGAGTGATGAATCACACTTAACCATCTGGCAGTCCGACAGAGAAATGTGGGTTTGGCGGATGCCAGGAGAACGCTACCTGCCCCAATGCATAGTGCCAACTGTAAAGTTTGGTGGAGGAAGATTAATGTTCTGGGGCTGTTTTTCATTGTTTGGCCTAGGCCCCTTAGTTCCAGTGAATGGAATTCTTAACGCTACAGCATACTATGACATTCTAGACAATTCTGTACTTCCAACTTTGTGGTAACAGTTTGGGGAAGGCTCTTCCTGTTTCAGCATGACAAAGCGAGGTCCATACAAAAATGGTTTGTCGAGATTGGTGTGGAAGAACTTGACTGACCGACACAGAGCCCTGACCTCAACTCTATCAAACACCTTTGGGATGAATTGGAATGCCGACTGCGACCCAGGCCTAATCGCCCAACATCAGTGCCCGACCTCACTTATGCTCTTGTGGCTGAATGGAAGGAAGTCCCCGTAGCAATGTTCCAACATTTAGTGGAAAGCCTTCTCAGAAGAGTTGAGGCTGTTATAGCAGCAAAGGGGGGACAAACTCCATATTAATGCCCATCATTTTGGAATGAGATGTTGGATGAGCAGGTGTCCACATACTTTTGGTCATGTAATGTACTTCCGGCGCCATCGGGAGTTTTCTATAGTTGAGGTTTGATTGAGTAAAACTCTATTATGATGATCTTACTATTCTAATCTTGTAAAACAGCTACATATAGTTGATATGGCATACATACAAGGATGTAATGTAACTAATTGTATTTCCTTGTTCTTTTAGCAAATGAGACTATTACCACACCGTCGCCATTCCCCACCGGCTCGGTAGCCATCATCACGGCAAGTATCGAGGAGGACAAAGAGGACTCCCATTCCACTTCTGGGTTGTCCCAGGCAGATGCCGGGGTCCGCCACCTCACCCCCGCCCCCTCCAGCACCCCAGAACTCCTCCTCATCGCCAAACCTGGGGCAGAGGTGAAGGAGAAAGATGGCCGGCGTTTGGATCACACCACCTCCACCACAGTAGGGTCTGGGGACACTAATGTCATCAAGGAGGACAGCAATCTCTCTCACCACTGTAAGTGCCATCAAGTGGCCATCAATGTGTGTGTGTGTGTGTGTGTGTGTGTGTGTGTGTGTGTGTGTGTGTGTGTGTGTGTGTGTGTGTGTGTGTACCTGATATGTATCTGTGTGTACTATGTTTAATTGACATGAATTTGTAGTAATTACCTACAGTTCTTGAGCAAGATCGCAATATTTAATATTTCAGAAACCAGCTCTTTGTAGACCTGTTGGTGTTCTAGCCCTCCTGTCAGATTTGGAACTGGTTAGGACAATGAGGGAGAGGGGGACATTATTTGAAGTAATTACCTACAGCTATTAGCATGGAAGTGTGATTTCCAGCAGTTTACAGCGAAACAATGACCAGTTCACCTGAATTTTACATGATCATATTTCAGAAACCATCTATTTATTTCCTGGACATTATGGGAGCAAATGGCACTCTATTCCCTATATGCGCTACTTTTAACCAGGGCATATAGCACACTATATAGAGAATAGGGTGTCATTTTGGGCACAGCCCGAGTGTTATCTGATAAAACGTAGCCTCTTCCACCACCTCTTTGTCTCCTGCCAAATACTGCTTCATTTCCAAACCAGGGTTTCTGTTACCTGGCAAAAGCCCCCCCCCCCAAAACAGTGTTGCCCAATGCAAAATAATGCTTTTTATTAATTGATAGAAATACCAGTCAATGGAAATACGTTTGATCTATAGGTTCATTTGCATACTTTTTAATAATTCAATTGGCCTGTGTGTGTATTTTCGCTAGTTGTCATGTATGTTATTTATTCAACACAACAATCACACGCACAGCATATAGAGCCTATTTTGAGCGGGATTTCTCCTGCAGCTCCTCAACATGCGCTTTTATAAGCCCATTCATTGCGCAACAATTCTAAATGCAATCGCCTGTTAAAAACAGTTTTGGTGCACAATTTAAAAAAGCTACTATTTTGTTTTCTGAACTGGTAATTGAAGCTCGCCTCCCCATTCACCATTCAAGTGCAGGCGACAGGCTATCAGCGAGTCACCCACCGCTTTGTAATGTGAGCTGGAGACAGTATGCGTTCTGAAAACATACTTAATGGTTTGAAACCTGAATGTTTTATTTCATATTATGATGATGTCTTACCTTGCTTCAAAGTTGCTTATTGCCAGAAATCCGACTATAGAAACGTGGAGGCAATTATTTTATTAAGACTTCATTGGCGGCACGTGAATTTCAAGCTCCGGGAAGCTTACAATTATCCTACCATTGCTACCGATCTGCGTGCCGTTTATGATTTTCATATGCACATTTTTCGTTTCTCAAAATCATTGTCATGTGGTAAATTGTAAAAAAAAAATCTGAATTAAATTGATACCAATCTAAAAGTAAAAAAATCAACTCATTTGAGATCTCCAGCCTCTGCCATATGGACACATTGATACGCCGCGATTCATTGGCAGCTAAAGAAACGAGCGCATGGAACTCACAGCCTATTGGCCAATGCAGCAGTAGGCCTGTAACTTACATTGCTCTTTCACACCGAGGATTGGTGACTATTGAGGGGGAGATTGTTGAAAGAAAATTCAATAGCCTACTCTGGGGAACTATAGTTTTAATATAATATAATTCGCAATGGGTGTTATTAAAACAGACTTCGCTGACTTACTGCGTGAGGTGAAGGAAAAAAATGACTCAAGCTTATTAGTGGGGGTGACGTGGTGTATTAAGAGAATCAGAAATCCAACATCCCCAAATGGTTCCTTTCCTAAGTTGTTTCATCTTTAGATTCCCACTCTTTCTAAATTTTTAACAGAGATGTTCATCTCTCTCACATATGGAACCGCTCTCATCAGGTGCGCTGTTTTGGAATGGTGTTTTCCTGCGAATTTCATTTTGGCAAATGTTAGAAACTGACGTTTTATCGGCTATTTCATTACAGGGAGTTGCATGTTCTGTTAAGATGTCTTACCATAATCAAAATGGGATTCCTGAGCACCGTGGGTGGACACCCTAATGGGTTACAAACCCAATCCGTATGGGTCTGGTACATTTCTCAAATGGCCGGTAAATTACAATCTTCCCGGTCACGTTGTCTGGTGCCACATTTTCCTAATGGAAACCCTGTTCCAAACGCACACACACCTAATAGCAGGGCTAACCACGCTCTCTCTCTCCCCACTTTTATTTTCTTCTCTGACACTCCCTATCGGTTTTTCTCACTCTCTCTCTCTCCTTTGTCATCCTTACTCTTTTTTTTAACCATCTGTCTCCCCCACTCCTCTCTCTCTCCCCTCTCACTCCTATGTCCCTCTCTCTTTCTCTTGCCTCCATGCCGCCTCCTCTGTAGCTGGAAGTGAGCATTTTCTCCTGGGGGAGAACCTGACAGTGGCAGTTCTGGGAGTAGTCATCCCTATAGGTAAGTACATGTCCTCTATCTGTACCCCACAGGGGCTGCTTCTCCTGTCTGACCGGCTATATTTAGTCTACTCCCTACTATGCCTGGGTTCAAATAGTATTTTAAATCGTTCAAATACTTTGAGTGTTTGCCCTAGCCTGCCTAGAGTGCCAGGTGGAGGGTCCATTAAGCCAGGTATGTTCAATCAGGCATAGATAAAAGTAGTTACAATTATTTCAAATAGGATTTGAACCCAAGCTTGCTATATTTAGTCTATTGTCTACACTATCCACTGATCCTGGTTCAGTTTGGACCAGAGGGACCATGCCTAGAGACATGGCCACTCAGAAACCATTGTGTGTCTGTGTCTTGACATTCTGCCACTGCATATCCATTCATTTATTGTGTGTTGGGTGCGTTCCAACCAAAACAACCATGGTGGCTGGCGGGTTTGTTTGGATATATTATTGCAAGCAGTCAGAAAACACGCATTCCAAATGGAATAATACTGACTGAAACAGTGGGGGAGTACATGGATTTGTCCAATAAGAAACGCTTATTTATTTTTTAACACAACCCTATGCTACTCTTCTTTTTTGGGGGCGCTGACCGCATATTGAAGGCATTTGGGAAATGCCCATCTCTCCTGCCCTTCTAATGACAAGGGTGATGGGCACACAGGTCAGCGGGGAATTAGCCAATCAGTCTAAATAACCCAGCAATTTTTGGGTTGCCCCCCTTCACCTGGCAACGCCTCTCATCTGCATTAAGTATATAAATATAATATAAATATTATATTGAAGTAGCTAATTCAGTCGTGTTAGCTTCCAGACACACTTCTCGCTCAATACTTAAATGTATTAGTCAAATATACAACACCAAAAGATTATAGTAAATTCTCAGTTTTATGAGCTTGCTGGAAGTGTGCTGGACAGTTGTGGTTCCTCTGTTACAAACCGTACTTCACTGCCCAAAAGTCCAAATTCCCACTGTTTTTT
Source organism: Oncorhynchus mykiss (assembly GCF_057628025.1). Classification (NCBI taxonomy): domain Eukaryota; kingdom Metazoa; phylum Chordata; class Actinopteri; order Salmoniformes; family Salmonidae; genus Oncorhynchus; species Oncorhynchus mykiss. Next base: position 51,460,272 of record NC_143029.1, read on the forward strand.
ATGAATACTGCCTCAAGCTCAGTTTTGCCAAGATCTCTCAGAAATTTCCCATCTGGCTTGGCTTGGGGTCATGGGTACACATACCCTAGTTGCCTCCAGAAGTTCTGTGACAACTATATGGCTACCTGCCTACAAACCATGCTCTTCGAAGTTATGAGATTATTCCCTGATCATAATGTCAATTGATCCACCAAGCCTAGCACAGAAATCCCCAGCAAAAGGCCAGTTCACTCCGTCCCCTCCCCCTCTGTCCACCCGCATGTCTTGATTTGCTATACTTCCGCTCTGTGCCTGTCATCTCACGATGCTCATGGTCCGACAACATTAACACTCCTCCATCTTCCCTGTGTCCCCCCATCCCTTCCCCCTGCCACTGTGTGTTAAACGCATGCAGTTCCTATTGTTGCCACAGTGGTCTTCGGTCTGCTCTGCACTGGCGTCTACCTGGTTTGGCGGAACTATCGTGTAAACTCTACCAAGAGTATGAACTTTGACAACCCCGTTTACCGCAAGACCACAGGCGAGGGCGAAGAGGACGAGATTCACATCGGACGGACGGACAGTGGCATGAGCGGCCAGCACGGGCATCACCCGTACCCAGTTGGAGTGGGGTGTGGCGTAGTCGGCGGGGGCGGAAATACATGCCCTCAGTTTATCGCTCTACCACTGGGTGGCAGTATGCCCGACCCGGGGACTCACTGGTACACGGAGCAGCCTATGCTGTCCACTACGGCTAAGTGAGGTGGGCAAAGTGGGAGGATGGAGACTAGACTAAATGGCTGCTCAGGGGGTTAATTTTCAAGATGGCCGCTGCTCAGGCGCACACACATACACACATGCACACACACACAGTACCAAGGTCAGGGGTCACTCACTGAGTCTGTTCAAGGGATGGACATATGATGTTCTCGTCACATCCAGCCATTCGGGACCATGCTGTGCCAATTCATCACACAAAATTGACAGTTTGACACTTTCTAAGGTTTATTTATGTTATGTCAGAGTTGGGGTTGGTTCGGTTTGAATTCCTGTCAATTCAGTTCTTGAATTCTCTATGAATCAATTGAATTTAGATCACTGGACTTGAGTTGCAGCTGAGTCGACACCAATTCTGGATGTTTTTCATCCACTTTTGATCAATTTCAGCAGTATTGAGCTGTGCTATCTGTCTCACGTTTAAGGCCGAGAGGAGTTCCAAGAGAGTCATTTTGCCCTTGACTTTATAAATCTATGCTCTCCATGTTATATCCCTGGTGGATCCTCATTGTCTGGCTTTTTAGGGGGAGGTTTAAAATGAGGGCAGCACCTTAGTTGATGGGACAATCTGTATAGTTTTAAGCTATTAATTCAACACGTTTTATCGTTCACCTCACGATTATTAAAGATGTCATGGTGTTTTGTTATTCTGGTCAGGGCTTTTGTCTTGGAGTGGAGTGAAAGGTTTGAGAGAGGTTGTTGTGTGTGTGTGTGTGTGTGTGTGTGTGTGTGTGTGTGTGTGTGTGTGTGTGTGTGTGTGTGTGTGTGTGTGTGTGTGTGTGTGTGTGTACTTAGGTGTGTGTGTGTGTACTTAGGTGTGTGTACCTACTCTCTACAGTTCTTCTTTGACGTTATCCTTATTGAACCTAAAAGGCTACAAGAGGACAAGCGGGGCAAAGGGTCGTTGAGAAAGTTTTGTGGCAGCTTTGGGAAAGTTTTGTGGCAGCTTTGGGAAAGTTTTGTGGCAGCTTTGGGATCCAAAAGAAAGCGTAAGGCTTAGCGAGAGAAGCCTTTGTAGTAATTAACGGTAGGCTGGATTTTTAGGCCCAGTGAAGACGTCTAGCTAGTGGCTAACAGTATCCGTGTTAAGGCTTTTGTGTGTGTCTACGACATGTCTCTAGACAATTAGAATGCGGCAAGTATTGCTGGTCAAAACTACATTTCATTTATACTCAGGCTGACTGTCTGTAGATCATCACTACGGTGAAAACGGTTCTACTTTGACCCTGCCACAGTGTCCATTGTCACGAGTAGATAGAGCCACTGGCGCTACATAACCATGACAATAAATTCCAAACGCCTGATTGACAGCTAGCTAGCTTGCATTAGCATACAGAATATACATACATTTAATATTATGGACGACTGTATTTTTTGTAGAGCATATGTTAAGTTTAGTTATGGAGCACCCTTGTCTCTTTGCCGTTGGGAGTGAAGACTCCAAAGTTTCTCAACAACAAAAAAATCCTGGTTAGCAATTGGTAGCCAGCTTAATTCAACCTGTAATTAAACTGACTTTAGCTGAGCTGGCTATCTAGTCAATCTAATTCCAGACTAGGTGTGAGTATGAGAAATCAAACAAACAAATATTAATCTCTTCTCAGGAGAAAGGCGGCTTCCTCCTTGTTTTCTCATTTATACGAGGGATAGAATGTAAGTCACTATCACGTGACAATATAATGCTCATGATGTCAACTTTGTGTTTATACAAACAAACCACGTTTGTAAATATAATTTAGATGATATCACTGCAACAACATCTCAATAGATGGACTAAAAACCAGCCTTTAGCTATGATAATGAGAACAGAGTTGGCTAGAGCAGAATTAGCTAGCTAGAAGGCTAATGTTTAACTAGGCTAAAGCAGAACCAGATATGGCTAATGGCTACCAGGCTAATGCTTAGCTAACAGTTTGAGAAAAGCAATTAGAGGGTTGTTGTACTGAGGTGAATAATTTAGGCTATTATTCTCCTCTCCTCTTTTTAGCTGTTTTCCATGGCCACAGGTGAATTTGTCATCTGTTATTGTTGATTTTATTTCCCCTTTATCTACTCACTTTGTCAGTACAACACACACACAGTCACTCACCCTCAAGAGATCACACACAGGGGTATTCTATTAGTATCCCCATTAGCTGTTGAGATAGCAGCAGCTACTATTCCTGGGGTCCACACAGAACATGAAGCATGACATAATACAGAACATTAATAGACAAGAACAGCTCAAGGGCAGAACTCCATAAATTGGACGGAACTACAGAAACATTAACTTGCACTAGAAGATACTATTTACACACAGCATACATAATCACTCGCCCTTCACAAACACAAGCATTACACTCACCCTAAAGACAGACAGACACACACACACACACACACACACACACACACCAGACACACACACACACACCAGACACGCGAACACAAACATCCATGCCCCTGTCTTCATTCTTTGAAAAGATGTCAATGTGAGCTTTCATATAGGAGGCACTCAGTCAGTGGGAGGTCGACTGCTGACAAAAGGCCCCTGTCAGCCATTTTGGTGGCCGGCATCACTGTGGCAGATTTTTTTTCCTGCTTCCTAAATGGCACCCTATTCCCTTTTTAGTACACTACTCTTTTTTTATTTTTTTACCAGGACCCATACGGCTCTGGTCAAAAGTAGTGCACTATGTAGGGAAAAGGATGTCATTTGGGACACAGGCTTAAACAGTAATGAGGTTCAGTCAGGTTGGATTCTCCTGTCAGTAAACACAACTGTCTTTTGTCCACCTCTCCTTTTGTCCTGTCCCGCACATTGGTGATCCGCTCAGAAAATAGACATTTCTGAGTCCCCTCCATTGTAGTATTGTTGATCACGGTGATGGGATGAAATAGGATTTGGTAAGAGCCAGATTGAATAGGTGTGTGTAGTGGGGGTGGATATGTGTGTGTGCCTGTGTGTGTGTTTATGCGTGTGTGTGAGTATTTGTGTTCATTTCACAGCCATATTGGAAACGTTTTGTACACTTTTTGTTGCCCAGCCCTCTCAGAATGCCTTCTGTATTGTGTGTGTTGCATGAGAGAACGTGTGCGTACTCGTGCGTGCGTGCGCGTGTGTGTGTGTGTGTGTGTGTGTGTGTGTGTGTGTGTGTGTGTGTGTGTGTGTGTGCGTGTGTGTGTGTGTGTGTGTGTGTGTGTGTGTGTGTGTGTGTGTGTGTGTGTGTGTGTGTGTGTGTGTGTGTGTGTGTGTGTGTGTGTGTGTGTGTGCGCATGTTTGTCAGAATGAGTGCATGTGAGTACAGTATGTATGTTCTTGGGACCGGAGTAGCTGCGAGGGTGTTTTTTGAAATCATGATTTGTAAATACCTTTTCATATTGCAAACCAGTTTTTGATAAAGTATTATACAATTCTGTAAAAGAAAAATATGTACATAAGATTTTAGATGAGAATAAAGTGTTGATGACAGCATATTAATTTATTTGTATAAAAGAGCACTGCATTCCCTGATTGTACGAAATATGAATTATCCGCCCAAGTGTTTTGTGTTGTTACTTGGTCTTGCTTCATTTGATAACCTTTTCTCTTTCCAAATGTGTACTTCTTTATCAGTACAAGTAATACAACGTGGTTCCTCCTCAATATCTCCCCGTATCTCATTGTTTCTCAAGCCCAGTGTTTTATAATATGAACGATTTGTTTTCTGGTGCCTTTTTTTCTCTCTCTTTGTTGTACTGCTGTTTTGCTGTGGGAGATGGCTTCTTTTCAAGCAACTTCTGGAACATGCAAATAAGAACATCTGCACCCAGAATTGACAAAACCGGTCTCGCTCACCTTTTTATTATTTCATGAAGTTGTTCTTAAATATCTATATATTGGTATATAAAACTTTATTGCAAATCTCTTCCCGGTGTCTTTTTTTTAGAAATCTCCCATCTCCTTCTCTTAATATTTGTATCTTCATATGTTTACAGACATCATTTCTGTCAAGAGCACCTATCGAGACACCCAAATACATTAGACTGACCAAGGATCTCTGGGACTTTCGGCACGGTCTTATGTGGACTGCGTCTGCACTGTAGTTATAGAGTAGTCCATTTGCGATGCCTTCTGTTAAAATGGCGTAGCTGGCGGAAGACACTGGACATTTCAGGTGTGTAATTCAAGAGCAGGGAGTTGGAGCGGCCGCGAGCAAACCAAGTCACAGACTCCGCATCGTTGCTAACTAGCAAAAATGGTCTCATTCCACGAGGATGTTAACTTTTGAGGCAGCCATTTGACAGCCCGAAAAGTTCAAATCACCATTCATCTGCATAGTTCCTTTATGATCCCCATTTAAACAGGAAATCATGCAGGATGCATAGGGGTCACAGATGTTGGTCCTCCAGACTAGAGCCCAGATGGACACCTTAAATCCGAGCCCAGTAAACACTGGTTGGGGATGAGGGAGAGGATGGAGCTCTTCATCCTACTGTGACAGTGATGCATCACACACACACCAGATACCGTATGAATATAAATGACATGCAGTATGTCTCTCTTTATATTTATGTGGTTTTGCAGTTGTTGTTGGATTCCGTAACAGGGATGGAAGTGTGTGTGGTTGTGTGTTGGTGTGCTTGCATGCTTATGTGCGAGCGAGCGTGTGTGTGTGTGTGTGTGTGGCTGTAATAGATACAGTATATTGCTGACTCAGTCTCTTCTTTGTGTGATGGGGATGCAACACTGCAGGCGTGGGGTCAGTGTGACAGACAGCAACAGGCAATCCTGGGGATCCCATGGGGAATTGTGGGGCTTTGCTGCCATGGCGATAAAGCCAATCACGTGCACACACACTCTCTCTTTCACTATCACACACACTGCCTCTATCTCAGTCTTATTTCTCACACACAATTTCCATCTCTCCATGCAGCCAAGCCTCACACATACATACACATACCAGCATAGAGAATGAGACCTACTGGTCCAGTACCAAGAATTCATATAATCTATTATGGCTGACAGGGCATTGTATTTCAAAGTGTAAGCGCAAGGTGGATTACTTTGAATGCTTGTATGGTTATTATAATACTAGTAATGGATTGGAGCTTTTCGTAAATGCTAAAAGCATTTTGGCATTTCATGGGGGCGGACTCACCTTATGCAGATGCACTGCTACCAATGAGTAGCACTCACCAGAAAGAATTGTGTGTCATATTACAAAGGGATTGTATACCTCCTAATCCCGTACATACAGAATGTAGTGTCTGAATTGAAAGACATTCAGTCAGGACAGCATTCATTGCATGCATGCAGTTATAACAGAATGGAAAAGTAGCGCCATCCGCTGGCCATTTATGTCATTACATAGACAGAGTACAATGGATGTCATGTGTTTTGCCCCATATCAATACAAAATCATTGGCAAAAACATCAGACATTTAATTAAAACTGTCATATGTCAGCAATTTTGCTTAGCTTTAAGAGTAATGCATACAAAATGAGTAGAGAAATCCACTGTCTGGTTTGTCTATAATGGATTTTGATAATAAGGAAACAAACTTTACCAGTATAGCGCACTGATATTTTAAAATACATGCAACATTTTGCTGATAGTGGGAAACAGTTCAATCCAGACAAGCATCAATGTAAATGTACTGCCTATTTACTGTAATAATTATCTCTAGCTGAATGAAATGCCCAGAGGGTAGTGGTGCAGACCTGAATACCAATTAGATTCGATTTCTCTGAGATTTCTATATTATCCAACACAGTTGCTCTCTTCCCTGTTGCACATGGTAGAGATGGTGTAAGGCGGAGTCAAAATAATAGAAATTAAAAATAGAAGCCCCACCGTACAATCACAGAATAAAGGCCATGTGAAGAGATGTAAAGGCGTTGACACACAGATAGAACATTGTCACTCCCCTAATGCCATACAGGGGATAATGACACTGAAACGTATACAGTACCAGCAGAGCAATCAACCCATCCACCCATTGGTGGTCCAGCATATACTGTAATAATGCATTTTCGAAAATAACACGGGGCTAGACGGCTCGAGGTCTCAAGGGCCGCAGTTTGGCTGTTTTTTAAATGTTTTTAAATCTCCCATTGTGGAACTCGGCTGACGAGTCCACTTTGCTATTTGCCCAGGTATGAATAGAAACCTGGATAAATTTTAATAGGCAAGGACAAAAACCAGCAGACAATATCGCACTCCAAGTTTGGAGCAGTGCACGCTTGCCATAATAACACTTCCACTGGCACATAAGAGTCTTAAAATCAAATGTTTTCCTGTCCAGGAACAGGAAGTGGACTGAAGAGCTAACTCCAAGCATGGTTGGGAATAGTGAATGATATTGACCTCCCAACCTGAACCTTAGTGGCCCAAGATGGAGATGAGAAGAGAGACGGGCCACCTCCGAATCAGACGGGCAGAGGTGAGGGATCTTCGGCTGTGTCTGAAATGGCACTCTATTCCCTACTGTATAGTGAGTGCACTACTCTTGGCCAGAGCCTAGTACTTGAAGTCGGTGAGAAATGCTAACATGACATGCTGAGCTCAGTAAGTGGTGAGTGTTGGAGAAGTCAAGTGACAGCCAAAAGGCTACCAACACAGTTTTCTACCATAGCTTTTAGATGTACTTAGCTAGTTAGATTGTAGTCAAAAGTGCACTATATACAGTAGGGAATAAGTTGCCATTTAGGATTGGACATTCCTTGCACTGTGGCGTCTTTGACCTATCCACGGGAACAGGGGGGTCAAGGTCTCAGAGAGATGTCCCAGCATGTGTGTGGTGGGCCTGGATGAGGGCTGTGATGTCACCGTAGGACCCCTGCTGGGCCACGAAGAGGGCCGTGCGACCACGCTGGAAGAGGAAAAGAGGCGGAAGAAAGCAGAGAAGGTCAACACTTGAGGTATGCGCGAAGGCAGTGTTTCCCAAACCTCTGCTCGAGTACCTCCATTTAAAAAAAATATATATTCCAGTACTAACACAGCTGATTCAACTAATGAAGGGCTTGATGATCAGTTAACCAATTGAATCAGGTGTGCTTGTAGTAGAATACATCAAATAAGTGGAATGGGTGGGGGTACTTGAGGATAGATTTGGCACACACTACTAAGGTATGTAACCATGCTAAACGACAGTGATATAGACAAAATGAGAGAGAACGGTAGAGTTCACATTCCCGGGTGAATTAGAATTTATACAATTAACACTTTTGCATCTAGGATAGTGTCAATTCAAGGCAGGAGGCCCTTCATCGTGAGAGCTTTCCGCTCCTCTTTTTAGTGAGCTGAGCATTACCGCCTGGCTAACGCTCTGCTAGCTCTCTGTGGATTAATGAAGCCTATTGTAGAGGCAAACCTCACTGGGCTACGACGAGCTAATCGCTGAGTCAAGGGATGCCCCCCAAATGGCACCCTATTTCCTATTTAGTCCACTACTTTTGACCAGGGCCCATAGAGAATAGGGTTCCACTTGGGACGCAACCAAGGTATTTGGGCTTTCAAATGCTTCAAATAGCCTAAGCTGCTCTTTCAGCAAAGGCGCTAATTCTAGTGAGAAAAGAGGGCTGACGTCCTGTTCACTTTGAATCTTATAATGGCAATACTTGGAGGCACTCTTATCCCCCCCAGGGGTGTATTTTGTATACTTGTCCACTAGGTGGCGTAGGGTCTGGGTGTTAGATGTATTGCTTACTCCTGAAGTCGTGGTTAGTAACTGAGGGCCTGCAGGGGGGTGGGGGATTGTGTGGTTGTGTGTGTGAGCATCCATATCTGTGTTTGTGTGTATGATAAAGTGCATAGCAACAGGCACAATGAGAGCCAGTGACATACTGCAGGCATAGACTTCCTATTAGCACCAGATACCAAATCCTGACCTACTGCACAGGGCAAAACCTGTTTAAGATGCTACTACACACTATGCGTGTAGTGTGTGCGTCTATGCACATGTGTTTGTGTATTCTCTAGTCTATCCATCCAACACTCACCTGGTCTGTGAGGCTGGTGTCACACTCGGCCCTCTCCAGCAGAAGCCAGGCGACGTGTGTGTGGCCCCTCTCACAGGCACACATGAGGGCCGTGGCCCCCTGGTGGTCCTGGACATTGGGGTCTGCCCCGCAGCGTAGCAGCAGACGCACCATCAGGCCCCGGCCATGTCTCACTGCTAGCATCAGAGCTGTCTGACCCCCCTGGAGGGAGAGAGATGGGGAAGAGGAATGAGGAGGGCCAAGCGGAGAATCATCTCAATATGCCGAGCTAAAACTGACTGGCCATAAGGAAGTTGTGGCAAATTCCTGGTGAGATGGTTCATCTTTAGGCCAGTCTTATGGGAGAATATTTTACTGTGTGTTTAAAAGAGAGAGAAACAAAGTATGCAGGCCAGGCCTGTGGTGGTCATGAAATGTTGTCCGCAGGTTATTGTTATGCAAAAGACTTCCGGTCTCATGGTAATTGACCGTTAATGAACATAAACACGTTTAGCGTCTCCAGGTCTCCGCGCATACAAGCCGCTGATGCACGTCTTTGGAACATTTGACAAAGTTGAATTCATCCATTTACTATACGCCATCACAATGAATCCACAATTTATTTTAGGCAGGTCTAAAGAGACATTATGATGTGAAGAAAATGTTTCCAAAAGAACAGAAAATGAGTTGGCCTCCTGTATTATATCTGGCTATGTGCCGTGCTGTAGGCTGGTTCATTTAGCAGACAAGATATGCTTATAAGTCCCGTGCCATTATTTTATATTATAGGATTTTATAGTAAGAAGAATATAATTGATCTTAGCTGAATAAAATAGAAAGGATATATAATCCCATTCTGGAGAGAGTGCGCATAGGATGTGGATATGTTTAGCCTAAAAGTGATCATTTGAAACAGGTCCTATATGCTAGATTTTGAGTTATTTGGCAACTTTAGTTGGGTATGATGATGCAAACCTTAGAATGTCTTAGAAATCAAAACATACCTATGAGTATGCATAAACTCTTAATATGCATACGGGTGTTTTTAAATGAATCATCACCTTAGAAAGCGCTGTCCATTTCGTTGTGTTTGGCTTTGAAACAACATCCACAGCGACCATGTTTTCCACTCCGTTTCAACCTGCTGCTAAACTTCTTTCTTCAAATTGATCACAGTGAGGTGAATTTTAAAAGCATGATACTGTTTTGATGATAATAGTCTTTGATGTGTTTTTTTTGCATTTATGTCAGAGTGGGTAGAGGGACAGTAGAGCCCTGAGTACCAGGCCATTAGCGACCCGATGGTCATTAGCGAGTTGGGTACTACCAACGCATGTCCAGAGTGCAGAAGAGAAGATTACCGTGATGGTCACGTGGAATTTTACTGCGGTCATGACTCATGACTACCGGTGTGACAGTAATACAGCCACCGCAACAGCCCTAGGCGCGGCCCATGGGTCCGTTAAGACATGTTATTATGGTTTTTGTGTAATTTGGTTTTTGATCAATCATGGAGAAGATTGACGCTCTATCTGTATGTGAGAGGAGATGAGAGGACAGAGGTCCAGGCAGCGGGAGAGAGCTCACGATAACCTCCAGTCTTCTGTAGCCATGCCAGAAACATAAGGGCATTCCTGCTCCAGTACCTTAGCCTGGTTAAACCAGACTGAATGCTGCTCTGGAACAATGGTGAGCACAGTGTTCATTCTGGTGTAACCAGGCTACCGGTTTCTCCCGCTGCTCTCAGTGGTACAGAGGTGATTCATCCTAACCCAGGCCGCAAGCTGTAAAGGTCAACTCAATATCTCCTCTCTTCAAAGCAGAGCTATAAGCCTCTGTTTATCAAAAGCCATTTTACCCTCTCTGTGAGCAGAATGACAGACCCTTGGTGCGGATTCATATGGTTTATAGTTTATTGTTAATATATTATTATTCAAAACAAGTACTCACTGCACAGGTCCAATTTACTGTACATGACTTTGATGTTTCATAGCTATAACCATCATGGCAACTCTGTAACACCCACTGTGGATTGTTGGAGCCATTCTTGTCTATTGCTTTGTGTTATGGAACCGCTTGGACAACACACAGTTATACATTTGGAATACCAAGATACTTGATCGTATAGTACATTATGTGCCATACAAGAGTGTTAGGAGGAAGTATGAGGTGTGTACTTGGCAGTTATAGAGGTAGTGACCTGGCTGGCTCGAGCATTGACGTCCCCCAGCTCCATGAGCCTACGGACCACCTCCATGTCCCCAGAGCCGTCCGGGGCCGTTAGGGAGGCCAGCATCACCGTTGTGTACCCTGCCTTGTTCTGGAGGTCCACCTCACACACACCTGTATGGGGAAGGACAAACACACATGCTCAATACACAATGTCAACTTGTTAGATATGGAATCGTAAGTACAAATGTATAATCATTTAGATACACATAATTCCATACAATAAGTGTTTATGCTCACTCACTCACTCACTCACTCACTCACTCACTCACTCACTCACTCACTCACTCACTCACTCACTCACTCACTGTCTTACCTTAGATTGCCCCATAGCTGTGTAATAACACACACACAGTGGTACCAACCTGTGTCCAGTAGCAGGCTGACGATAGGGTAGTTGGCATGGGATACGCTGTAGTGCAGCACTGTGTTGCCGTTGTCGTCCGCCATGTTAACAAGGAAGGGGAGGAGCGAGGGCGTGGCCTTCCTCACCTCTCTGAGGTACACAGACACGGTATTGGCCAAGGAGTCCTCTTCAGCCGCCACCCGGAACCAATCTCGGAACAACACCACCAAAGCCCGCCTCTGGGGAGCAGATGAAATTTGACCGTTTTTCTCCCCAAAATGGAGGGTAAGCTAGTCCTAGATCTGTATCTGAGGGCAACATCTATTCATAATGCTTGGATATTTCCGAGAGAAAATGCACATAGAGAGTTTGAGGCCAATAGCACTAATGAAAGTGTCCGTGCTGACCACCCTACAACATAGCCTTAACAACATCCAGCTTTATCTGACTTTGCTTTATCTGACTTTCACCTACTACTCAATACCAACAAAATGATGTATGCTCTTCAACCGGAACCTACCTGCCCTCCTAACATTCTCACCCTGAACGGGTCTGAGCTAGAGTACTGTATGTCGACACTTATAAATATCTTGGTATATGGCTGGACTGATCACTCTCATTCCATACCCACTTCACCCACCTTAGGTCTAAAGTTAAATCCAGAATTTGGTTTCCTCTACTTCAACAAAACATCCTTCACCCACACTGCCATGCGTATCCTTGTAAAAATGACTGTCCTGCCAATCCTGGACTATGGCAATGTAGTTTACAGGCTTGCCCCCAAAACCTCCCTCAATAAACTAGACGCCATTTACCACACTGCCAACCGCTTTCCCACTGGGCACAGACATCAATTCCACGTCTATTCCACATTGGTTTAATTGAAATGACGTGGAAACAACGTTGATTTAACCAGTGTGTGCCCAGTGGGTTGTTACCAGTCCCCCTTTCAACACTCATCACTGTGACCTTTGCACCCTGGTCAACTGGCCCTCATTACATACAGTACACGATGCCAGACTCACTGCTACCAATTTATTTACAAGTCCCTCATAGGCAAGTCGCTCCTCTACCTCAGCTCACTCCTCAACATCTCCACTACTAATAGCATCCTGCGCTCTGGTACTGTAGATACAGTGCCTTGCAAAAGTATTCAGACCCCTTGGACTTCTGTTACAAAGTTGGATTAAAATGGACTTAATTGTCTTTTTTGTCAACAATCTACACAAAAGACTCTGTAATGTCAAAGTGGAAGAAAAATGTTTTGAAATTATTTTTATGGTTAATAAAAGTCATTGCATACGTATTCAGCTCCCTGAGTCAATACATGTTAGAAACACCTTTGGCAGCAATTACAGCTGTGAGTCTTCTTGGGAAAGTGTCTAAGAGCTTTAATTGTGCAATTCTTCAAGCTATGTCAAGATTTCGGGGATCATGGCTAGACAGCAATTTTCAAGTCTTGCCATATATTTCCATTCAGATTTAAGTCAAACCTGTAACATGGCCACTCAGGAACATTCACTCTTTTCTTGGTAAGCAACTCCAACGTTGTGTTGTGGGTTATTGTCCCGCTGAAAGGGGAATTCCTCTCCCAGTGTCTGTTGTAAAGACATACTGAAGCAGGTTTTCTTTAAGGATATAGCCTGTGCTTGGCTCCATTCAGTTTCCTTTCATACTGGAAAACTCTCCAGCATTTGCCAATGTCAAGCATACCACAATGCTTTAAAATGAGGAGGCAATTACTCTGTGATGTGTTGTATTCAATTTGCCCCAAACATAAGGCTTTGCATTTAGCCCAAAAAGTGTATTCCTTTGCTGTGTTATTTTTTTGCAGTATTACTTTAGTGCCTTGTTGCATACAAGATGCATGTTTTGGAATATTTTTATTCTGTATATTTGTATTGTTATTTTCACTCTGTAATTTAGGCAATTATTGTGAAGTCACTACAATGTTTTTGATCCATCCTTAGTTTTCTCCCATCACAACTATTCAACTCTGTAGCTGTTCTAAAATCACCAATGGCCTCATGGTAACATCCATAAGCAGTTTCATTCCTTACCTGCAGCTCAGTTCAGAAGGACGACCCTATCTTTGATGTGTCTGGGTGGTTTAATAGATATTCCACAGCATAATTATTATTGGCACATTTTACTCCTGAAATAATTTAGGCTTGGCTTAACAAAGGCTAAATACACTGAACAAAAATATAAATTCAACAAAGATGTTACTATTGTTACAGTTCATATAAGGAAATCAGTGAGTTGAAATAAATGCATTAAGCCCTAATCTATGGATTTCACATGACTGGAAATACAGATATGCATCTGTTGGTCACAGATACCTTAAAAAAAACAGTCAGTATCAGGTGTGAACACCATTTGCCTCATGCAGCGCCACACCTCTCCTTCACATAGAGTTAATCAGGCTGTTGATTGTGGCCTGGGGAATGTTGTCCCACTCCTCTTCAACGGCTATGCAAAGTTGCTGGATATTGGCGGGAACTGGAACACACTATCATACACATCGATCCGGAGCATCCTAAACATGCTCAATGGGTGACATGTCTGGTGAATATGCAGGCCATGGAAGAACTGGGTCATTTTCAGCTTCTAGGAATTGTGTACAGATCCTTGCGACATGGGGCTGTGTAATATCATGCGGAAACATGAGGTGATGGTGGTGGATGAATGGCTCGACAATGGGCTTCAGGATATCGTCACTGCGTCTCTGTGTATTCAAAATGCCATCGATAAAATGTAATTGTGTTTGTTGTCCGTAGCGTATGCTTGCCCATTGAGTCTGCTGTGTTGCCTTGGACTTTTCATACCATAACCCCACTGCCATTATGGGGCACTCTGTTCACAACGTTGACATCAGCAAACCGCTCACCCAAACGACGCCATACATGTGGTCTGCGGTTGTGAGGCCAGTTGGACTTACTGCCAAATTTGCTAAAGAGACATGGGAGGCAGCTTATGGTAGAGAAACGAACATTACATTATCTGGTGGACATTCCTGCAGTCAGCATGCCGATTGCACACGCCCTCAAACCTTGAGACATCTGTGGCATTGTTGAGTGGCATTTTATTGTTCCCCGCACAAGGTGCACCTGTGTAATGATCAGCCTCTTGCTATGCCACACCTGTCAGGTGGATGAATTATCATGGCAAATGAGAAATGCTCACTAACAGGGATGAAAACAAATTTGTGCACACCATCTGAGAGAAACAAGCTTTTTGCGTGTATGGAACATTTCTGGGATCTTTTATTTCAGCTCATGAAACATGGGACCGACCCTTTACATGTTGCATTTATATTTTTGTTCAGTGCAACTATGCAACAACTATATTTTTTGTTCGAATTTCTCTTCCACTTTGACGTTAGTATTTTGTGTAGATTCTTTACAACAACAAAAAATACTATTAAATCCATTTGAATCCACTTTGTAACACAATTAAATGTGGCACTGTATATCACACAGGTCATTCCCAAAGCCCGCACATCCTTTAGCCGTCATTCCTTCCATTTTTCCGCCGCCAATGACTGGAACGAGCTGCAAACGACCCTCAATCTTGACACATTCATCCCACCACACTCCTTCAAAAACATATTAACTGAGCTGCTATCTGATCAATGTACCTGCTGATCATTAAGTCTGCTGTGTTCTGCTCCCACTGTGAACATTTCTTACCTTTCCTCTGTATACTGGGTTTTTATTTACTTGTTGTGTTATTTTGTGTTGTCCTGTTCACTGTTGCGATGTTATGCCTCTTGGCCAGGTCACTATTGTAAATGAGAATTGGTTCTCAATTGACTTATCTGGTTAAATATAGGTGAAATAAGAGAAAGAAAGGAGGTGCATAACAATCCTCTTCCGTTCAATAAATGAAAAAGGATGCGGTCACAAATTGTGCTCACCTTTTTAAGACACTGTGTTTGGTAGTGCCTAGTCTATCTTAACAGATATTCACAGAGCTTTCGAATAACACTTGTGTAATTAGGTTGTGCCTATGTTTAAGTGTATTGCTGTACCATGCGTACCATTTCATCATTGGGGTTATCCATGTTGTCCATGTGATCTTTGAGGAAATTACACGCTGCTATGAACTCTCCATCTACCGTGTCCCTATGAGGAAAGACAATCATTAGTCCCATGAGTTGGATTTCCAGCAATATTCATATACTCTCACTAACATCAATAAATTCTAATAAATATTGTGTTTTTTGACATAGTCTGACAAAAAAATTGGTCACTCTTCAAAATGTGACAATTGCTAAATAAATATGCCCAAATGTTAACTGGCAAATCCTCAAATTTGTATTATTCATGAACAAAAAGATATATAAAGATTATACTCAGTTCCCTTCACCTGTCTTTCAGTTCATGTTTGGAATCTCTGTTTGGGTCTGGTTCTGCCTCCATAGGTTCCTCTTTGTTGGTGTCTATCTTGGCCTGTTTTTCTGGTTCTCCAGCTTTCAGATTTTCACCACTATCTGTACGTGAGTCTGGTTGTACATATTGAGTAGTCTGGTCCATTGGATCGGTTCCTTCCATCATCTCTTGACTTGGGTCTCCCTCTTTCTGGTCTCCATGGTTGGAACCACCGTGTTCTGCAGGTTTCTCCACCATCTCCCCAGGGTGGAGTTGTCCTTCTGGCTGTTGGTGTAGGTCGGAGATGTCCACATTCTCATGGCTCTTACTGTCCAAATCCTCATTTGGTGTTGTTTCAAAGCTAAACACGTGTAAAAAAAAAAAAGAAAAATCAGACACTACAGTGTCATTATGAACCAATGTGCTTTGCCCATTATAGCCATCATGATGGTTTTTATACTGTAGCTGAACGCAGACAGTACAAAATTAGTGTTGCTGCACAGTGAAATCTTCAGGGTTAGCCATAAGTTGGTCATAAATTCAAAGGGCGATGCTCAAGTTAGTTATTTGTCAACAATAAACAGCAGGAGCCTTGTGTCTTACCCGCTGTTCACACCCGTAAAGTGGAGGTTCTTTGACATCTGAGCACCGCCATTTCTCCTCATGATAGATTTCGGGGCTAAGAGAGAAAAAAGACGGAGGACGATCGTATTTTAAGGCTGGAGCTGTTAAATCACACTCTCCCACTTTGAATACAAAAACAGCTAAACAACCACAACAACCACAACTGAAGGCTGAATGAACCCTTTATAAAAAGCTACAGAATTGTAGATGCTTTGCTAAGTAGGACCAACCTCAGTATAAGAGGACGATGAGGAGGCCAACAAGACATAGACAATGAGATAGAAAGTCTGTAGACATACTCCATTTTACATGGTTGGTAGCCTAATCACAATGGGAGGCATTGATGACGATCAATTCAAGTGAAACTCTAGTCAAAAACTATCTGTTGGTATTAGTTGTTTCGTCTTTTGAAAAATATTGTTTTTGAGTGGAGTTTTTTTTCTTCAAGTTGGATGATAACTATATATAAACTGCATTTCGGTTCATTTCCCTGCTTTAATGAAACAAATGGGTCTGGTGAGTTCTTTCCATAGCAGCTTCGAATTGTTCTTTGCATGAGAACGAAATAGTTTCCCTGTAATTATGACCAAAACTGCTCTCATTTTAGAAGAAAGGAAGAAATGGGAAGTACTGGTGCTGGTTCAGTCTCCTAGGACTGAGTCAGGGCATTCCAGTATGGCAAAAACAAAAATCCTTAAGTACAAACAGTAAGGAAGAGTTACAGTCATCAATAAAAAAAATAACTATAATGCATAAAGCCAGACTAACTACAACCATCAATTTACACTGCATAGCAAATTGTGGGTCTCAATTTGAGAAAGGAAAATCAAGTTGTCTGAAAGTGGTCTCTTTTAAATTGGCAATGGAATTTGCGCACAGTGAATTTCCGCCATTGACTCGCATATCGGACCTGGTCTTTCAGGATAGATGGAGAAATAGCTCAAAGCTATGAGTGAAATGTGCTGGCATGACGTGAATGGAGTAAAACAAAAACACTGGGAATGGATTGTGTTACAGTTAGACTCATTCCAATGAGTCGGAATATATATATATATATAATAACTTATGAAAGACAGAAAAGAGCCCTGCACTATAAAATAAACATTGGAATTCACTTTTTTTAAGGAGTCTGGGAAAAAATCTGAGTGCCAGTAACTAGGTTTCCATCCAAATGGCGACAGATTTTCTTACGAATATAAAAAAAAATAAAAAATGCGTGAAGAAAGTATGAACATTTTCCCACCAGTGATGTGTTTCCAACAAACGGACTTGTTGTGGATAAAAAAATCATTGCGTGATGACGTAGTACACACAAAACTTATGTTTTCATGTTTCCATAGCATTTTCAACTATACCCAGATTTTTGTCACAAAAACTGTTGTGTTAAATAGCAAATGTGCCTACTATGGTCTTGGCACGTGCGCTCTAGCCAACAGCTAGTCTGTGCGGGTAGCCTAGTATACATGATGAGAGTATCATATATAGCCTAATATTTGTTTTTGTCAAACGGCAGTCAAGCATCTATCATGTCACTTGATAGAATAAGAACCTAGATATTTATTGGAAAGGAGCATCAAGATCATCATACGTTATTTAATTTCCTCTGTAGCCTAATAAACTGAATGGTTTCCTGCGTTGTAGTTGGGGACCACACACATTGCACATGAAGGCGTTTCCACCGCCATTTCTCACATAATTGATTTTACCGACACAAAAAGATCCCGCCATGTCGAATGAAGAAATGATCTGTCGGCATTTACATTTCCGTGACAAAACTTACTGTTTCCATCACAGCGGTCGTGATTTTTGTTGTTAGTGCGATATGACTTTACTCGCATAAAAACTGTGGATGGAAACATGGTTAATGTAGACTGTACATTATTGTCCAGGCTTTTCCTGGACTAGAACGCACTTTCAATGGAGATTCTCCATTGAGCATGCTAGTTCTGGAAATCAACCCAAAGTTCTGTGACGATAAACCATACCTCCTTGAAAAGCTTCTCCGTCACTGGATCCGTTGTTGTAGTAAGAGGAAAGAGTATGAACCAGACTCATCATCTCCTCCTGTAGCGAATTGACCTTGGGGTCTGGGTGCGCCAGGGCCTTGCCCCCCTCTGTTGCTGTCCCCCCACATAGACACCCCCACTGCTGTTCCAGGAGAACCTGGATCCTCTTCACGTGGAGGGCTGCCACAGGTTGCTCCATGCCACCTGAGGAGGTTTCTTTCTGCGGCATGTGCTCCGTGGTTACTGCCAGGCCTGGTTCTCTGTTAAAGCGATTGAGCACCATTTCTGAATTGTGTTGACCAGCTAGGGCCTCCATCATGGAAGCGCTAGCTGAAACCCAAATGTGATGATCTCCAAGGCCCTCGATCTGAGTGCCAGCGTTTTGTCTATTTGTTCCGATGGCCACTGCATTGGTCGACAAAGATTCTCCTTCATTAAACATTTCTCGACTGGACGCACCATGCACACCTGCTAAAGACCACCTAGAATAATTATCGGTCTCTTCATCATCTTGGTCCACTGGGACTCTCTCCGCTCTCACCCAGCCCTCAGTGTTTCTGGTGAGCTGCTTCATCCTCAATTCCTTCCTCCGGCCCTCCTCCTGCTGTTCTCTCAGCAGCAAGGTGGCGTTCTGGAGGTCCAAGCTGCTCTCATGAAGCCTTTGCTCCAGCATGGCCACTTTGGCTTGCAGGGATGTCACTGTAAGAAGCTCGTCTAGGTCTGTGCTCGTCCTCCATTCGTGTGTCTGGTTAGAGTCGTCATCGGTGACATCGTTGTTGTGGGTGAAGAGATTACTTTCTTTCCTGGGTCTTTTGAGGTCAGAGGTCGCATAAGAGGGGTTTTTGGCCCCGTTGACCAGGGTTTGGGATCTGGGTCGGGGATTCAGTCCGAGACGGAACCTCTCCCTCTCCTCCTGCAGGATGCAGATCTGTGCCTTGAGCTCCGGGATGACCCGGACCTCCTCCTCCAGCTCGCCAACGCGCTCCAGGGCTTCGGTGAGGCGGCGGAGGGTTCCAGAAAAGTCCTGGTTTGACCGAAAGTCGGATGAGCAGTCCAGGGAGTAGAAGCTGTCTTCTGTGGACATGTCCCTTCCTCCGAGACGGTCTCTGGAGCTTCGGAGACTGGCCGGGTTTTCAGTTGACTCGGAATCTTTCCTCAGCAGGACGGTGAGAGGTAGGCTGGAGGCCCGCAGGAGATTTGGCCTGATGTGCTCCCCCAAGGGCTGCTCATCAAAGGCTCGGATACTGGCCTCCATCTCAGCAACAGACTTATACCGTCCAGAGGAGGCTGACGACCTGCCATCATAAGCCCAGGAGCCATAGTGGGGGTCGGCTAGGCGAGACCTGGGGGCCAGAGCTCCAGTGGAGCCCCAGGGGGTAGGCCGATAGCCAAGCCCAGAGAGGTTGAGGTGTCTGGGGAGTGTGTTGGGCCTCTGCCCCCTGCTCCGGCGCTGGATGGGGACCCTCTTTATGGTGTGGCCCTTCTCGATGTCGTCAACGTACTTGAGGAAGTCCAGGTCCAGGTGGAAGCCATAGGGCGTCTCCACCGAGTACAGAGGAGGCTTCCCCGTCACCCTATTCTCTGGGGCTTTGGGCCCATTTCCTAAAAGAGTAATAACAGTGTTTCAATACTTGTTGCCATAGTATTGACACATAATAAGCACTATAGTATGTGGATCATACCATAAACCATATATTTAGGAATAATCTAACTTACAGTTATAGATAACCAACAATAAAAAAACATTGACCATTTTTGTTGATACATTTCATATGTTTTTAAAGGCTGTTACCATTTTGCTTGTCCATCATTTGCAGGCTTCAGCTGTGAGCATTGTTTGTTGGCACATTATCTGGTTGTTGGCAGTCTGAGTGCCAGTCGGAGTGTGTCTTCCCTCTTGCCAACTTCTACAGGTGTTGTGACTCTGTTCTTGTGGTGTAAATCAGGTGATTGCCTGGCAAGAGAGTGAAAACGGGTACAAAGGAAGAGGTGAGAAATTGCTGATCAAAAAAGTAATTTTTGTACCTTAAGCATGTTAACCACAATTCATTTCTCCATGATTCAAAATAGGGAGATCACATCTAAGATCACATCTGAGTCGGAATAACTAGAACTCTTTAAAGAAAAGAAATGCTTGCAGTTTAAACTGATTTGAAATTATACTGGTGAGAGCAGTGTGCAGGTCTGTAAAAAAAAAAGGTATCCATGATTAAATTTAAATTATTAACTGGGTAGTTCGGGTCCTGGATGCTGATTGGCTGTAGCAGCATTCCAGCCGTGTGTATATCAGACAGTGTACCATGGGTATGACACAAAAATACTTGTTTACTGTTCTAGTTATGTTGGTAACCGATTTATAATAGCAATAAGGCACCTTGGGAGTTTGAGTATATGGCCAATATACTGCTTTGCGTCATGCCTATACCTATACCCTATACCCTTAGCCGTGGTATATTTAAGCTATGGAAATTACACACAATAATTGCTAATTACAAATGTAGTTATTACATAACCTTCTGTGACCTTCCAATACATCATTATTGCATTATGGCCCTACTGGTAGACTTGTGCTTAGGTTCTAGTATTTCCAAATGAAAAATCGCCATAGGGTTTCAAGTAGACAGCTTATTATGAACTTGTGGCACTAGCCTTCACTTTCATCTCATTCATATATTATTTCTCTTTCTCTCTCACTCACACATCAGAGTGAACCCTCCCGGCTTGCATACAACAGCGGTAGACCTGATGTTCTCTTGATTATAGCCCTTATTCCAAATACAGATCTCAAAATAACTCTGAGACTGTTGAGACCAGTAGCCATGGAACCCAATACACTCCTACATATAAAAATAAATACAGACAGCCATTGTTCTGACTCATTTCTCTTCTACTCTCTCGGCCTCCCACTTTTCTCCCAGTGCTTTCTCTCAAGTTTTTCTCTCTCTTCTCATATATTTCTCTCCTCTTACTTTGTCCCCTCTCTTCTCCTCTTTCTCTATCTTTCCTTATTCTACCTTCTCCCTCCTTATCCAACTTTCTCCCTCCCTATCCTACCTTCTCCCTCCAGGGTAGCCTAATGGTTAGAGCGTTGGACTAGTAACCGGAAGGTTGCAAGTTCAAACTGACAAGGTACAAATCTGTCGTTCTGCCCCTGAACAGGCAGTTAACCCATTTGTTCTTAACTGACTTGCCTAGTTAAATAAAGGTAAAATAAAGAAAATAAAAAAGTAATCCTACCTTCTCCCTCCCTATCCTACCTTCACCCTCCTTATCCAACCTTATCCTACCTTCTCCCTCATTATCCTACCTTCTCCCTCATTATCCTACACGTCTCCCTCCTTATCCTAACCTTCTCCCTCCTTATTCTACCTTCTTCCTCCTTATCCAACTTTCTCCCTCCTTATCCAACTTTCTCCTTCCTTATCCATCCTTCTCCCTCCTTATCCATCCTTACCCTACCTTCTCCCTCATTATCCTACACGTCTCCCTCATTATCCTACACGTCTCCCTCCTTATCCTAACCGTCTCCCTCCTTATTCTACCTTATTCCTCCTTATCCAACTTTCTCCCTCCTTTTCCAACTTTCTCCTTCCTTATCCAACCTTCTCCCTCCTTATCCATCCTTCTCCCTCCTTATCCTACCTTCTCCCTCATTATCCTACACGTCTCCCTCCTTATCCTAACCTTCTCTCTCCTTATTCTACCTTCTTGCCTCATCTCTCCCCATCTCTTATTTTACTTTTTATCTTTCCTGACCATCCATATGTATCCCTCTCGCTCTTCTTTTACTCTCTTCCCAAGCTTCCCCTCCCTCCCTCTCTCTGTCTGTCCTCCCCCTCTCAAACCCTAACCCACACCCTCTCTCTGTCTGTCCTCCCCCATCTCCCCCTCTCAAACCCTAACCCCCTCCCTCTCTCTGTCTGTCCTCCCCCATCTCCCCCTCTCAAACCCCTCCCCCCTCTGTCTGTCCTCCTGCTCTCAAACCCTAACCCCCTCCCTCTCGCTCCTGGCCACCAGGCTCAGTGATTGCTAGACTCTCTGGCCTCTTGGGGGACCACAGTGACAGCCGCACGCAGCCACAGACCCAAACAATGTCAGCTATGCAGTAAACAGAAGAGAAAAAAAACACTGACTGAACAGCTCCGCTGGAAAAGTAGCCCAACACACACACCCTGATAAGCACAGTAACACACAGTAACACACACACACACACACACACTGTACACATGCTCCATACATACTAAGCATAGATTCACAAAGATCACTCACATACATGTGCATACTACAGTACAGTAAATATCCTGTGTCGATGGTATGTATTGACATATACAGCTCTTGTTACACACATACAAGCACATGACCTGTGCCATGTAACCCACAACAATTCACACACCACCTGTGACTTGTTCTATTCCCCTAGCTACACACTGCTGGCACCAATTGCCCTGATATAAACAAATGAAAAAATTACAGGGCGATGGTCGATAGAGACATAGAGATGATAGATACATTGTCCTGCCAGGCATTTTCACAGAGATGAAATAAGTCTTTCAACACCTAACTAAGCTAAGCCTTGCCCGCAGCGCTGATATTTAGTCTGAAGACATGGAGCCATGACAGCAGAGGGTACACTGTACAGCATAGGACACGTGTATCCATGTTCAAAGTTTACTTTTGACAGAGCACTAATATCTTCAGGAGGGAAAGACAGTGACAGGTTAGGAAGGAAAGAGAGGATGCCCCTTTTTCTTGTTGGAAATGTCAATCAAAACAACCTGTCTTAGTTAGTGAAGTGTTCCCTGCAACACTCTAAAACCTCTGAGATTTTAAACTGTATGTACAGGTAACTACTGAAATACAGGAAACACCAACATAAAGTGTCTTGTGGCATTGGGCCACCACCAGCTTCAATGCACCTTGGCATAGATTCTACGAGTGTCTAGAACACTATTGGAGGGTTGCGACACCATTCTGCCAGGAGAAATTCCATAATTTGGTGTTTTGTGGATGGTGCTGGAAAACGCCATCTCAGGCGCCGCTCCAGAATCTTCTATAAGTGTTAAATTGGGTTGAGATCTGGTGACTGAGAGGGCCATGGCATATGGTTTACATTGTTTTCATGTTCATCAAACCATTCAGTGACCACTCGTGCCCTGTGGATGGGGGCTTTGTCATTCAATGGGGGCAAAGCCATGGTAGCCAAAATATTGGCCAAACTAACGACCTTCCCAGTATTTTTAAACATGACCCAGGCATGATTGGATGTTATTTGCTTAATTAACTCAGTGTGTTGAAGCATTCAATGCGTTAAATATACTTTGTAGCCCTCATTTACTTGAGTGTTTCCATTATTTTAGCAGTTACATGTAAAACCTTTGCTGTGGTGTAAAGCTATACTGACAAAAAGATATTTTATTTATCCGTTATTTTACCAGGTAAGTTGACGCAGCAACAACCTGGGGAATAGTTACAGGGGAGAGGAGGGGGATGATTGAGCCAATTGTAAACTGGGGATTATTAGGTGACCGTGATGGTTTGAGGGCCAGATTGGGAATTTAGCCAGGACACCGGGGTTAACACCCCTACTCTTACGATAAGTGCCATGGGATCTTTAATGACCTCAGAGAGTCAGGACACCCGTTTAACGTCCCAAAATAAACACAACATGCAACAATTTAAATGATTTTACAGAATTACAGTTCATATAAGGAAATCAGTCAATTGAAATACATTCATTAGGCCCAAATCTATGGATTTCACATGACTGGGTAGGGGTGTTGGCAGGACTGGAGCCATGGGTGTCAGAATGAGTTTTTCCCACAAAAAGTCTTAATTACAGACAGTTTCATCAGCTGTCTGGGTGGCTGGTCTCAGACGATCCCACAGGTGAAGAAGACGGATGTGGAGTTCCTTGGCTGGTGTGGTTACACGTGATCTGCGGTTGTGAGGCCGGGTGGACATACTGACAAATTATCTAAAACAACGTTGAAGGAGGCTTATGGTAGAGAAATTAACATTCAGTTCTCTGGCAATAGCTCTGGTGGACATTCCTGCTGTCAGCATGCCAATTGCACACTCCCTGAAATCTTGAGACATCTGTGGCTTTGTGTGGTTTGACACAAATGCACATTTTAGAGTGGCCTTTTATTGTCCGCAGCACAAGGTGCACCTGTGTAATGATCATGCTGTTTAATAAGCTTCTTGATATGCCACATCTGTCAGGTGGATGGATTATATTATCAAAGGAGAAATCCTCACTAACAGGGATGTAAACAAATTTGTGCACAAAATTTGAGAGAAATAAGCTTTTGGAACATTTCTGGGATCTTTTATTTCAGCTCATAAAACATGGGAACAACACTTTATATGTTGCATTTCCATTTTTGTTCAGTATACATACATAACTGTTACTATTGTTAGGACCTTAACCCAAAACCTACAGATCTCGTCAAGAGGTTCAGACCTTGACAGTTGACAGTTGATGGACCTGGGTTTGAGTCCTGGACGGGGCTACCACCAAATTTGCTGCATTGGTGTCAAAAGTGGAATGACACCCGTGAGGGACTTATAGAGAAGCATTGGAACATATAGAGAAGCATTGATACATGCTCTCCCAAAAGAAGGGCGTGACATAGCGACATTAAAGGGGAATTTTACTTTGGCTCTGCCACGGCATATAGACATTACTACAGTGCCTTGCGAAAGTATTCGGCCCCCTTGAACTTTGCGACCTTTTGCCACATTTCAGGCTTCAAACATAAAGATATAAAACTGTATTTTTTTGTGAAGAATCAACAACAAGTGGGACACAATCATGAAGTGGAACGACATTTATTGGATATTTCAAACTTTTTTAACAAATCAAAAATTGAAAAATTGGGCATGCAAAATTATTCAGCCCCTTTACTTTCAGTGCAGCAAACTCTCTCCAGAAGTTCAGTGAGGATCTCTGAATGATCCAATGTTGACCTAAATGACTAATGATGATAAATAAAATCCACCTGTGTGTAATCAAGTCTCCGTATAAATGCACCTGCACTGTGATAGTCTCAGAGGTCTGTTAAAAGCGCAGAGAGCATCATGAAGAACAAGGAACACACCAGGCAGGTTCGAGATACTGTTGTGAAGAAGTTTAAAGCCGGATTTGGATACAAAAAGATTTCCCAAGCTTTAAACATCCCAAGGAGCACTGTGCAAGCGATAATATTGAAATGGAAGGAGTATCAGACCACTGCAAATCTACCAAGACCTGGCCGTCCCTCTAAACTTTCAGCTCATACAAGGAGAAGACTGATCAGAGATGCAGTCAAGAGGCCCATGATCACGCTGGATGAACTGCAGAGATTTACAGCTGAGGTGGGAGACTCTGTCCATAGGACAACAATCAGTCGTATATTGCACAAATCTGGCCTTTATGGAAGAGTGGCAAGAAGAAATGTTTGGCGTAAAAGCAACACAGCTCATCACCCTGAACACACCATCCCCACTCTCAAACATGGTGGTGGCAGCATCATGGTTTGGGCCTGCTTTTCTTCAGCAGGGACAGGGAAGATGGTTAAAATTGATGGGAAGATGGATGGAGCCAAATACAGGACCATTCTGGAAGAAAACCTGATGGAGTCTGCAAAAGACCCGAGACTGGGATGGAGATTTGTCTTCCAACAAGACAATGATCCAAAACATAAAGCAAAATCTACAATGGAATGGTTCAAAAATAAACATATCCAGGTGTTAGAATGGCCAAGTCAAAGTCCAGACCTGAATCCAATCGAGAATCTGTGGAAAGAACTGAAACTGCTGTTCACAAATGCTCTCCATCCAACCTCACTGAGCTCGAGCTGTTTTGCAAGGAGGAATGGGAAAACATTTCAGTCTCTCGATGTGCAAAACTGATAGAGACATACCCCAAGCGATTTACAGCTGTAATCGCAGCAAAAGGTGGCGCTACAAAGTATTAACTTAAGGGGGCTGAATAATTTTTCACGCCCAATTTTTCAGTTTTTGATTTGTTAAAAAAGTTTGAAATATCCAATAAATGTCGTTCCACTTCATGATTGTGTTCACTTGTTGTTGATTCTTCACAAAAAAATAGAGTTTTATATCTTTATGTTTGAAGCCTGAAATGTGGCAAAAGGTTGCAAAGTTCAAGGGGGCCGAATACTTTCGCAAGGCACTGTATATAACAGCATTCTGTTTTTGTCATAAACATCACAATTATCCAAACCACAAGCTAGAACTAGCACATTTTCATTTCACTGGTAGAATCGGGAAGTTTTGACTTCCTGTGTATTTGTCTGCTCATAGTGAACCACAAAGTCCGGCATTCATAGCGAATGCAGATACTGCCCCCCGCTTCTCCGTCACCCAAATCCAGACACCCAAATCCAGACAGCTGATGCCCTGAAAGAGCTGCAGAATCGGGATCCCAACAAATCAGCTGGGCTAGACAATCTGGACCCTCTCTTCCTAAAATTATCCGCCGCCATTGTCGCAACCCCTATTACTAGTCTGTTCAACTTCTCTTTTGTATCGTCTTAGATTCCTAAAGATTGGAAAGCGGCCGTGGTCATCCCCCTCTTCAAAGAGGGAGACACTCTAGACCCAAACTTTACAGACCTATATCCATCCTGCCCTGCCTTTCAAAAGTCTTTGAAAGTCAAGTGAACAAACAGATCACCGACCATCTCGAATCCCACTGTACATTCTCCGCTATGCAATACGGTTTCCGAGCTGGTCACGGATACACCTCAGCCACGGTCCTAAACGATATCATACCACCATCGATAAAAAACAATACTTTCGACTCTCAACAGCCTTGGTTTCTCTAATGACTGCCTCGCCTGGTTCGCTAACTACTTCTCAGATAGAGTTCAGTGTGTCAAATCGGAGAGCTGTTGTCCGGACCTCTGGAAGTCTCTATGGGGGTGCCACAGGGTTCAATTCTCGTGCCGACTCTTTTCTCTGTATATATCAATGATGTCGCTCTTTCTGCGGGTGATTCTTTATCCACATCTATGCAGACATTCTGTATGCATCTGGCCCTTCTTTGGACACTGTGTTAACCTGTCTAGGACTGGGGTTCCGCTCGTTCTGCTAGCGGAACCTCCTGCCAACAGCCAATGAAATTGCAGGGCGCCTAATATAAATCAACATGAACTCATAAATCACATTTCTCAAACAAACAAGTATTAGACACCATTTTAAAGATACAATTCTCGTTAATTCAGCCACAGTGTCTGATTTTTAAAATGCTTTACAGCGAAAGCTCCACAAACAATTATGTTCGGTCACCACAGTCACAGAAAAACCCAGCAATTTTTCCAGCCAAAGAGAGGAGTCACAAAAAGCACAAATAGAGATCAAATTAATCACTAACCTTTGATGATCTTCATCAGATGACACTCATAGGACTTCATGTTACACAATACATGTATGTTTTGTTCGATAAAGTGCATATTTATATCTCATTTTACATTGTAGTGTTATGTTCAGTAGTTCAAAAACATGCTGTGATTTTGCAGAGAGCCACATCAATTCGCAGAAATATAAATGTTGATGAAAATTCAAGTGTTATGCATGGAACTTTAGATACACTTCTCCTTAATGCAACCGCTGTGTCAGATTTCAAAAAAACTTTACGGAAAAAGCATACCATGCAATAATCTGAGTACGGAGCTCAGAGCCCAAACCAGCCAAAAGAAATATCCGCCATGTTGCGCAGTCAACATTAGTCAGAAATAGTATTATAAATATTCACTTACCTTTGAGGATCTTCATCAGAATGCACTCCCAGGAATCGCAGTTCCACAATAAATGTTTGATTTGTTCGATAAAGTTCATCCAAATAGCTTCTTTTGTTAGGGCGTTTGGTAAACAAATCCAAACGCGCGTTCAGGTCCAGCTGAACGTCAGACGAAAAGATCAAAAAGTTATATTACAGGTCGTAGAAACTTGTCAAACTAAGTATAGAATCAATCTTTAGGATGTTTTTATCATAAATGTTCTATAATGTTCCAACCGGAGAATTCAATTGTCTCTAGAAAAGCAATGGAACGAGAGCTACCTCTCATGTGAATGCACGTGACTGAGATCGAGGCTGCTGTGGCTCTGACTCAATCAGCTCTCATTCGGCCCCCCTTCACAGTAGAAGCCTGAAACAACGTTCTAAAGACGGTTGACACCTAGTGGAAGCCTTAGGAAGTGCAAAGTGATCCATATCCCACTGTGTATTCGATGGGGGCTGAGTTAAACTACAAACCTCAGATTTCCCACTTCCTGTTTGGATTTTTTCTGCCTGCCATATGAGTTCTGTTATACTCACAGACATCATTCAAACAGTTTTAGAAACTTCAGAGTGTTTCCTATCCAATACTAATAATATATTTGGGACTGAGTAGGAGGCAGTTTACTCTGGGCACGCTATTCATCCAAAAGTGAAAATGCTGCCCTCTATCCCAAAGAAGTTTTAACAAACCTCCAGGCGAGCTTCAATGCCATACAACGCTCGTTCCGTGGCCTCCAACTGCACTTAAATGCTAGTAAATCTAAATGCATGCTCTTTAACCGATCGCTGCCCGTACCCACCCGCCCGCCTAGCATCACTACTCTGGACGGTTCTGACTTAGAATATGTGGACAACTATAAATACCTAGGTGTCTGGCTAGACTGTAAACACTTCTTTCAGACTCATATTAAGCACCTTCAATCCAAAATTAAATCTAGAATCGGCTTCCTATTTCGCAACAAAGCCTCCTTCACTCATGCTGCCAAACATACCCTCGTAAAACTGACTGTCCTGCCAATCCTTGACTTTGGCGATGTCATTTACAAAATAGCCTCCAACACTACTCAGCAAATTGGACGCAGTCTATCACAGTGCCATCCGTTTTGTCACCAAAGCCCCATATACTACCCGCCATTGCAACTTGTATGCTCTCTTTGGCTGGTCCTCGCTACATATTTGTCACCAAACCCACTGGCTCCAGGTCATCTATAAATCTTTGCTAGATAAAGTTCCTCCTTGTCAGCTCACTGGTCACCATAGCAACAACCACCCGTAGCAAGTGCTCTAGCAGGTATATTTCACTGGTCATCCCCAAAGCCAACACCTACTTTGGCCGCATTCCTTCCAGTTCTCTGCTGCTAATGACTGGAACGATATGCAAAACTCACTGAAGCTGGAGACTTATATCTCCCTCACTAACGTCAAGCATCGGCTGTCAGGGCAGCTTACAGATCGCTGCAGCTGTACACAGCCCGTCTGTAAATAGCCCATCCAACCAACAACCTAACTCATCCCCATATTTATTTTTTGTTTTTTTTTCTGTTCTTTTGCACACCAGTATTTCTACTTGCACATCTTCTGCACATCTATCACTCCTCTGTTAATTGCTAAATTGTAATTACTTCGCCACTATGGCCTATTTATTGACTTACCTCCATACTTCATTTGCACATACTATAGAGATTTTCTATTGTGTTATTAACTGTACGTTTGTTTATCCCATGTGTAACTCTGTATTGTTGATTTTGTCGCACTGCTTTGCTTTATCTTGGCCAGGTCGCAGTTGTAAATGAGAACTTGTTTTCAACTGGATTACTGGTTAAATAAAGGTGAAATAAATCAAAAATACCGAACACCATTGCCAGTGTACCAAAGCCAGACAAAGGACTATGGCTGTGTTTACACAGGCAGCCCAATTATGTTTGGTCACGACCAATTAGTGAAAAAACAAACAGATCAGTTCTGAAAAAGATCTGATGTGATTAAGACCACTTAGTGGGAAAAATATCAGAATTACGCTGCCTGTGTAAACGCAGCTAGTATGGCTCAGCATAATACCATGTAGAACACCTCTAGGTTTTCGCTCCAACCCCATTTGTAACTAACCTGGTTCAGTTTATTAACCAGCTAATTATTAGAATCAGGTGTGCTAGATTAGGATTGGAGTGAAAACCTCCAAGAACAGGTTTGGAGAGCCCTGGTGTAGAACCACCATAAAATAAATATGGATCTTTTCTGTTAATCTTCTAAATGTGTCTGCCTTTATGGATTCACAAAAGATATTCATATAAGCTGTAAAGGACTCTGGTGCATCAAACAGATGCATTCAGATATCCAAAGAATGTTTATTTATATGTTATATGGTAAAAGTAACATACCAACTACATTGTATGAACAGTGAGGTTCAGTGTGTCCGAGTGTGTCTCAGGTGTAGAGACACACAAGTACAGAGAAATGTAGCTACAGATTGTTACACAATATATTGTGATTTACTCAAAGATGTTTTGTCGACATCTTGTCTATTTCAAGTCTTCTCTCATTGATCTAGACAAGTGGGTGTCTTGATGACACAGACCTGTCTCGGTAAATGAGAGAAGACTTGAAATAGACAAGATGGCAGCGTGGCACATTGTCTAAATACAACAGTAAACAGTAAATTGCTGTATTATTGTTTCTCCACACTGTTTGCTAGTAAACTGTTTGGATTTTTTTTTTAATTTGACCTTTATTTAACTTTATTTTACCTTTTTATTTAAGTCAGTTATGAATAAATTCTTATTTACAATGTCGGCCTACCCCGGCAAACCTGACAATGCTGGGCCACTTGTGTGCCGCTCTATAGGAATCCCAATCACGGCCGGATGTGATACAGCCTGGTAACGTTTGCTGGTAAACCTAGGTTTAGTTGGCTGGTTGTAATGTTGTAGCTTGCTGTTTAGTAGCCATATCTACAACTAAAAAGAGAAGAGGTTTTACAATCAAGATACAAAATATCTCCAATTGTAAATCTCTTCTATTTTTTAGTCATAGATATGGCTACTAGTAGTTGTTTAGCTAGCTACATAGCTAAGTTAGCAAACAGAAAAGTAATTTTATATTCTCCCCACTGTAACACAGTAGTATGTCAGCCAGCAATACAGTATGGGTTTCAGTAGATAAACTACATTTTGCTAGCTTGCTAGGTGACTTGCAGGAAAAATAACTTAGCTAGGCACCGTATTTGTCATCTGCTCTCTTGGTGCTGGCATCAGCTATAGCTAAACGTTAGCTATCCAACTCTTTGTTTTGAATACTCTTCTCTATATTCCGTTTTAAACATGTATGGTTGAATGTCACCATGTAGCTAACAGTACATCAAAAAAAGTGCTCCATGTTGATAAGAGGGATCACTTGAAGCCATTGCGATCTGGACAGTTCTTTCGGTTTTGCCCAAAGGATTGTGTTATTAGTGTTGCCCTCCTTTAAAAAAAAAATGCCTTGTGGGGGAGGGTCAGGGGCCAGAATACGAATCAGTGAGATGAAAACAAGCCCAGATTCCCCCAGGGTGAAATTCCCCTTTAACCCAACACCTAGCAACCTCGATAAGAGGTTCAAGCCTCTTGGCTTAACGGTACGCCACCTCCTGAATTGTCCACGCTATGGTGCATAGCTACATACAACACTTTAACTGTGGTGTATTGCTACCGACATAACCATAACTTCTACTGTCGTGTACATGTAACCGGCAGGATATGAACCCAGGACTGCCGCGGGAGAAACCAACGTCTTGACCATTTAGACCAAAATTAAATTCTCTCTAGGGCAAAGGGCTTGACACTGATTTTTAAGTCGCAGGTGGGCTACCTTATCACGTGACCATGAGCAACCATGACCAACTCATGTCCGTTACATATAGCTAGACATTCCAGCGTTGAGTCACATCAACACTACAGCAGCTGCTGCTATGATCATCTCAATCTCTCAACGGCATCATGATAAAACAGGCAGGCATTGATAAGAGTTGTGTTATTTGTCTTGAGATTGTCCTCCATAGTGCAAACACAGTACCTGATTGGTTTACATTCATGTTAATAGGGTATCAGTGGGTACGTTTATGGTAATTTTGAGACAGACAGAGAGACAGTTTGAGAGGGAGACAGCTACACACTCACTCACTCACACAAACACACACACACTTATTCCCCACCGTCTCACCACAGAGGATAGAATATAGCACAATCGGTTACAGTCCTACCCTAAACCTCTCCACATTTCCATGGCACAAATTTGAATTGTCACTGCTTAGAGCGACTGGCCTACCTCACAGGAAAGCCATTTGGGAGAAACAAAAGGAAAAATATTAACTTTCCCCACATAAGCCCCATCCAACTGTAACCTACAGTAAGCTACCTCAAATATATGAACTTCAGTACTTTTAGCCTGATCCCAGATCTGTTTGTTACCTTGTCAAGTTTTATGGCCCATAGCAGCACAAGCAGATCTAAGACCAGGTTAGAGTACTTGGAGCTTTCACTATGTTCATATTTTCGGGACTTTTCTAGATCAAGGTCTTAGAAGAAGGAAGTCTCAATATTTTTTCGGCCGCCTTTTTGCGGCCAATTTCAGGGCTTTGTTTCTTCCTGTTCCCACCACTGCCCTGTCCTGGGGATAAATGCAGCCTTCTTCCTCACACAGCCTCCTCACATCATTATAAACTTTGCAATCCAGACATCTCCGTCCACAGCATTCTTGACTACAAAACGACAAATTTAAATTTGAACACATGACACTTAAAACGGTAGCCTCACCAAGAAGACATGTTTTAAAACATTGAGGCCTCAAGAAGATATGTTCTAAAACATTGAGGCCTCTGCTGCAGAATATCACATTTCAGATATTAGTTTGGGCTGAGGGACAAACAACTGACATGTAATGGGCACATACACACATTGTATGGATTGTTGTTCCTGGAACACCTCGAAGTTAGCCTGGTCCCAGATCTATTTGTGCTGTCTTGCCAACACCTATCGATGTGACAATGACCATAATTGGCCAGCACAAACACATCTGGGACCAGGCTACCTTTGACGTTGCTACATCAGTTGCTACACTTAAACAAAGAGTTCAGAGTTTTCAGCCTTGGGAATTGGGCTCTGATAAAAGCTTTGTGAAGAATGTTGTAGAACATGAACATGAAGACTACCAATTTTTTCAGCTGTTCCTGGACTGATTAT